>NW_012101857.1:63117-78807 GCF_000951045.1 Mandrillus leucophaeus | reverse complement strand
ATTTTTTCCTTCATTTCAACTTTGGTGAATCTGATAATTATGTGTCTTGGAGTTGCTCTTCTCGAGGAGTATCTTTGTGGCGTTCTCTGTATTTCCTGAATTTGAATGTTGGCCTGCCTTACTAGGTTGGGGACGTTCCCCTGGATGATATCCTGCAGTGTTTTCCTACTTGGTTCCATTTTCCCCATCACTTTCAGGCACTCCAATCAGACATAGATTTGGTCTTTTCACATAATCCCATATTTCTTGGAGGCTTTGTTCATTTCTCTTTACTTTTTTCTCTACACTTCTCTTCTCGCTTCATTTCATTCGTTTGCTCTTCAATCGCTGATACTCTTTCTTCCAGTTGATCGAGTCAGTTACTGAAGCTTGTGCATTTGTCACGTAGTTCTCGTGTTTTGGTTTTCATCTGTATCAGTTCTTTTAAGGTCTTCTCTGCATTGATTAATCTAGTTATCCATTCATCCATTCTTTTTTCAAGGTTTTCAGTTTCTTTGTGCTGGTTACGTAGTTCCTCCTTTAGCTCTGAGAAGTTTGATCGACTGAAGACTTCTCCTCTCAACTCATCAAAGTCATTCTCTGTCCAGCTTTGTTCCATTGCTGGCGATGAGCTGCATTCCTTTGGAGGGGGAGATGCACTCTGATTTTGAATTTCCAGCTTTTCTGCACTCCTTTTTCCCCATCTTTTTGGTTTTATCTGTCTTTGGTGTTTGATGATGGTGATGTACTGATGGGGTTTTGGTGTGGATGTCCTTTCTGTTTGGTAGTTTTCCTTCTAACAGTCAGGACTCTCAGCTGTAGGTCTGTTGGAGTTTACTTGAGGTCCACTCCAGACCCTGTTTGCCTGGGTATCAGCAGCTGAGGCTGCAGAAGATAGAATATTGCTGAACAGCGAGTGTTGCTGTCTGATTCTTGCTCTGGAAGCTTCATCTCAGGTGTACCCCACCATGTGAGGTGTGAGGTGTTGGTCTGCACCTAGTAGGGGATGTCCCCCAGTTAGGCTACTCAGGAGTCAGAGACCCACTTGAGCAGGCAGTCTGTCCATTCTCAGATCTCAACCTCCATGCTGGGAGATCCACTGCTCTCTTCAAAGCTGTCAGATAGGGGCATTTACCTCTGCTGAGGTTTTTGCTGCTTTTTGTTTAGCTATGCCCTGTCCCCAGAGGAGGAGTCTACAGAGGCAGGCCAGCCTCCTTGAGCTGTGGTGGGCTCCACCCAATTTGAGCTTCCCAGCGACTTTGTTTACCTACTTAAGCCTCAGCAATGGCACGTGCCCCTCCCCCAGCCTCGCTGCCACCTTTCAGTTAGATCTCAGACTGCTGTGCTAGCAATGAGGGAGGCTCAGTGGGTGTGGGACCCTCTGGGCCAGGTGTGGGATATAATCTCCTGGTGTGCCATTTGCTAAGACCCTCGGTAAAGGTCAGTATTAGGGTGGGAGTTACCCAATTTTCCAGGTGTTGTGTGTCTCAATTTCCTTTGACTAGGAAAAGGAATTCCCTTCCCTCTTGCGCTTCCCAGGTGAGGCGATCCCTCACCCTGCTTCAGCTGTCACTGGTCGGGTTGCAGTTATTAGCTTTCAACAATGCTAATCCCGATTGCCAGGGATTTTTTAAATTTTTAAAATTTAAAGGAATAGGTTGGGCTAGTTAACTGCAGCAGGAGCATGTCCTTAAGGCACAGATCACTCATGCTATTGTTTGTGGCTTAAGAATGCCTTTAAGCAGTTTTCCACCCTGGGCAGGCCAGGTGTTCCTTGCCCTCATTCTTGTAAACCTTCCAGCGTGGGCATTATGGCCATCATGAACATGTCACAGTGCTGCAGAGATTTTGTTTATGGCCAGTTTTGGGTCCAATTTATGGCCAGATTTTGGGGGGCTTGTTCCCAACAGATTGCACCATTTTACATTGCCTCCAAAACTGTTATAAGAGTTCCATTTTTTTTTCCATATCCTCACCAACACTTGTTACTATCTGACTTTTAAATTATACCTGTCCTAGTGTGTGTGAAGTGGTATCTAGCTGTTGCTTTGATTTCCATGTCTCTGATGACTAAACTCAACTGATTGGATGAGGCCCATGCACATTAGGAAGGGGAATCTTCTTTACTTAGTCTACCAATTTAAATGTTAATCTCACCTAAAAACACCCTCACAGAAATGCCCAGAATCATGTTTGACCAAATATCTGGGTACCCCATGGCCCAGTCAAGTTGACACATAGAATTAACCATCATAGGATTCTTTCCACAGATCTTTCTCCTTTGCCACACAGACAGGGCTAGTGTCTCAAAAGCGCACATTATCGGTGCACTGAATTTGCCTTATACCAGCTCATGAGGGACAATTGTTAAAATTTCAGGAATTGACAGCCAATTGATAAACACAGCCTATATTAAAAATTAAATTATATAAACTTACAATTAAATGAATTATTTTAAAAGCAAAGGTAGTACTCAAATTGGCCTAATTATTTTACTGGATTATATGATTATGCTCTTGAGATCAATTATATCTATTGTGTCTGTGTGGTGGAAATACCATATAATAGTATGCTACTATACATACTTCTTCTTAATTTTACATTCAATTATGCTACATTGGTAACTTAATACCTGACATGGGGAGACTATTTATACCATAGGAATCAACAAATGCTACAAATCAAACCCTAAAAGGTTTTTTTTTTTCCTGGAAAACTGGTGTTTCATTGTTCATAAGCACATACAAATAATCTCCATTATCTATTTAATAAAGTTGTATTTTCATTTTACAAATATTAATCCATTTTAAGCTTCATAGTGACCTCATGGGACAAGTACTATTGTTAGTCCCATTTTTCTGAAGTACAGAGAGGTTAGGTGACTTGCCCAAGGTCACACAGCTAAGTAGGTAAGCAGTTTGGTTCCAGGGTCCATGTTCTTAATCACTATGCATGAAGCCTTTTCTTTTCTGAAAACACTACATATTCTAGGGAACTATATATTCATCCACATTAGAGCTTGAATTATTTTCTTTGTCTCCAGCCTCCTTAATGTGTCCAACCTTGGTCCCAGGCCCACTCTAGTAGCTGGCCTGAATCTATACAGTCCAATGCCCTGATCCAGGGGTGGCCACTTGGGTTGCTATGTGCAGTGGGATTCTCCCCACCACCTCTCTCTTCCCCTTGTCACTTTTTCTCATGATGCCTGTCTAGTTTTCTAACATTGCTACTTTCAAATAACTTTCTCTTACTAATACTGTGATCCTGCATACATATCTTAAAACTGTCCAAATCTGAGTTTCTCCATGTATCAATTGGGGCTCATAATTGAGTAATAACATGTATGCAAAAGCCTTGCTCTGTATCAAACACATGTGAGTGGAATTTAAATGATCTCACCTTCACACATTCTCCCGCTTGTGCTGCAGGAATCTATCAAGCCATCTTCATCCTGTCTAGGATGCTTTCTCCAGTCACTGAGAAAGTGATGGATGCAGGCTTCTGGGCAGGATTTCTTGGAGAGTAATCATTCCTGCTAAGACGCAGGATTGCTGGATGGGTCTGCGCGATCAATGGCAAGCGTTTCCCCCAGTGGGAATTCAATCCATTTTGGCTGCTTTAATGGAGCTCCTGGGGCTTAGACGCTATTGAAAGGCAATTACTGACTTTCAGTTGTTTTAGCTCTATGAGTTCATTGCTAGCCCCCTCCCTTATTCCCAGCTCTCCAAGTCTGCTCTGTCGCAAGTCAGCGTCTTCCTTTCTCTTAGTGACAAAGACTGACTGTGGATCTTTCAAGGCTGCAATGTTCCTTTTTCTCGTTGTGGGTTTTTACTTCTGATTCAATGTCCCCTACCCCATTAGCCACATACACAACTACTTCCTTGTTTTCTGCTCGGTTGAAACTTGTTAACCCAGAAAAAGAAATTTTGTAACAACTGGAATTAGCTATTCAGAATGAGTTCCATCAAACACAACAGGACTCAAGCCCCTCATTCTTTTACAGCAGGTTCAGCAACATTTTCTGTAAAGGCAAATACTGTGGTAAATATTTTAGGCTCTGCAGGCCACATGGTTGCTGCGTCAACTACTCCACTTGGCTGTTTTAGCTTGAAAGCAGCCACAGACAAAATGTAAACAAATGGTTATGGTTGGCTTTCAGTAAAACTGTATTTACGGATGCTGAAATCTGAATTGCATATAACTTTCACATGCCACAAATATTCTTCTTTTAATTTTTCTTTCAGCCATTTAAAAATATAAAATCATTCTGAGCTCATGGGTTATACAAAAATGGGCTGCAGGCCAGATGTGGCCCATGGTCCCTAGTTTGCTAAGCTCTGCTTTGTAGGAAATACCTTGTGAAACTAGAATCTGGGGGTTTAACATAACCTTTCCATAGCCCCAAGTATGGACATTTAATACCTGTGTCTGAGTCCATCTGTCCAGGTGAACTTACTTGTTGGATAGCATCAGTTTTTTGGCAAATACCTCTTTTCAGTCATTTTAAGCATCTGAAAAGCAGAACAGGCATTTTTACAAAATTAATGTTAATCAGTTAGTTATTTAAAAAGTAATAACTAACTTGTTGGCCACTCCCAAGCTTCTTTCTTGTATTAGGTTCCCTAGAAGGCAAGCTTCAGACAGAATTTTGGATGTATGCGGTTTATTGAAGTGAGGAAGTGCTCTCGGGAGAAAAGGAGTATATATTCAAAAGAAAACAAACCTTTCTACCAAAAAGACATATACACTTTCATGTTAAATGCAGCACTAATCACAATAGCAGAGACATGGACTCAACCTAGGTGCCCATCAATGGTAGATTGGATCAAGAAAATGTGGTACATATACACCATGGAATACTAGACAGCCATACAAAAGCACAAAGTCATATCCTTTGTAGCAACATGGATGGAGCTGGAGGCCATTATCCTAAGTGAATTAATGCAGGAACAGAAAAGCAAATACCCCATGTTCTCACCTGTAAGTGGGAGCTAAACATTGAGTACTCATGGATATAAAGATGGCAACAATAGAAACTGGGGACTATTAGAGTGGGGTGGGAGGGGTACAAGGGTTTAAAAACTGTTAGGTACTCTGGTCAGTACCTAAGTGATGGGATCAATCATACCCCAAACCTCAGCATCAAGTAATATGCCCAAAAACAAACCTGCACATGTACCTGAATCTAAAATAAAAGTTGAAAATAATAATTTCCATAATAATAATAATAATAATTTTTGTTGTTTATTGATGAGTAGTATCCCATCATATGGACCATGGTTTAATTATTTACTTGTTGAAAGATGTTTGTTCTGCATCCGGTGTTTTGGGTATTATTAATAATGCTGCCACGAATATTCATTACAGGTTTTGTGTGAACATAGCCATTTCTCTGAGATAATGCTTAATGTAGCCCCTTCTAAGGTATAAAAATCTCTCTAACTCTGTGGCAAAGCACTCTAGAATTGCAGGGTTGATTGAGGGGGCTCTTAGAAGTCACCTAGTCCAACTCCAAGCCATTAGCCTTAAAATAAAAGTTTTTAAGCTTTTCTGTGAGAGCTTATACGATGCCCAGAGGTATCAGAATGAAGCTTAAAACTTTAACAGGCAACATTCATCTAGAGAGCTCATATTTCTGAAACCTGGAACAGTCCATCAAGTTCCTTTTAGGGTAAATAAAAGAGTCCCACTTTAAATGAGCTGAAGCAAAATTTTAAACACATACAGTACTTGGAATCCCAGCAGCAGGAGACAGAAATCCTGCCCTGAAGAACAAAGGTAGTTTCTCTTTTGTCTCTGTTTCTCTCCCACTATATGATAGCATACGATCTCTCAGGACATCTTCTCCCTGCTCATGTATTTTACTCGCTTTTTCTTTCCTCAGCTATCTTTGTTTCTTTGTGCTCAGTGTCACCCCTCCACAGACCCTGGATTTCCATGTCCTCAGTTTAAACCAGACATAGAGGATTTCTAGCCTTTTCTGAATCCTGATTCTTATTTTTTTTACAAGAGCACAAATCCACTTTTATTTGTTTACTTTTCATTAGTTTAAATCCTTGAGGGATACAGCATCACACGGATTTTGTGTCCAATGGCCTTAGCAGGAGGATTGCTTTGGAATTTGGAATGAACCATGCCACTGTTTCCATGGACCTGAATTACCTTTCCCCAGATTATTATGGCTTTGGTTTACCACCAGGAGTCACTGTGTTGTTCTTCCCTTTGTATGCATAAGCACATTTCTTGCCCAAATAGAATTCAGTTTCATCTCAGGCATAAACACCTTCAATTTTAAGAAGAAATGTTATGCTCCCTTTGGTTCTAGAGACCCTGCTTACAGACAGCAAAAATGGCCTTGGACCATAGCCTTCCAGACATCTTTGCCTTTTAGAAGTCCTGTTCCCAACAGGTCTCCACAGGCTGCAAGATGGTGGAAGGAATCTGATTCTTAATTTCTAGAACAGAAAATATGGTTGCCCTAACTTGGAACATATGTTGTCCTCTAATAGTCATCAGTGACCAGTTGCTTGGAGTGACAGTGAGGCACTTATCACAGAGAACTGATATGGCTGTCACTTTTGTGGGTGAATATTCATGGGCAGGTCAAATCCACAACTAGTAGTCTATTCAAAGCCTTATGTTAATTGTGTAGTTACACAGCATTTTGTTAAAATATAATACTCTCTGCCTTAGGGGATTTAGGGGTTGAATCTCAAGTTGAAATGAAGTGTTTGTGTTATATCTTAAAATGATGAAATCCACGTACATACATTCCACTTACATTATTCTTAAAATCTACCTTTACCCAATTCAGGCCTTTTGGAGGGTCCAACAACAAAGCAAAACAAGGTGAGAACAGCGCCACATTCTGTCCCACTCCTATAGAGAATCAATGCCAACCACCTTTGGCCCATGCATTACTGGACATCTTTGGATTAGGACAGGGTACTTGAGTTTTGAGTATACTTTTCTTGCAATTTGTAAAGGCAAGAAATAGAGCTGGAGAAAGGCATCTAGAAACATTTGCTTTCAATTGACTAAGCTTTTATCTATATATGAATTCCTCAAATAAATAGATATAATAATGTAAATATATACAAATATTTATATATATACAGTGTTGTCCTGAAGACTAAATGAGATGACACATGAAAAACACTTACAACAATGCCTGGCACTAAGTAAGATGTCAAATGTTAGCTATCATGTGGAAGCATCTTAGCACCATCAGCAGTTGAGGTTCTCAAGAAGCAAACTGGATCAAACTTTGAAGTGGTCAGTAATGAACGACACTGACTGCTACTGCAGTGCTCTAAGCTTTGGTCATAGGTAGAAATGATTTTATTGAAGATGTGATGGGCTTCCCTGTATATGGCTATATTAAGCAGATACATTTAAGGACCAGACATCAGCTTCAGCTTCTTTTTATGCCATAAAAATAAGATATAGAAATTTAGAATTGATTATAAAGTCAATCTCCAAAATCAAATCAAATTAATTTAAGTAAAAATTGCTTTTGTTTCCCAGGCCCTTTCATTTTCCTTCATAATATATATATTAACACATTTTTAGAGAGACTTGCCAATTTTTAAAATTTGATCTGTTGGCATGTGTTCTTATTCATTCTAATATGCAGGTTGTATTTTGTCCCTAATTTATATGTTCTGACAAGAGAAATGTATGTCTGAATTGGGGGGATGAGTAATTTTAATCTGATGGCACATTGGGGAAGAAGACACTGCATGTGAGTGATATTTTTTCATAGTGTAATTATCAGTGTTTCTCTAAGGCAGAAATGAAAAAAATCAATCTTTTTTCCACAAGTGAATGGAAATAGATTTTAGTTGTATTAATGAGAATCAGGCCAAAGCCTTTTGTTTATAGGTGTATGTGTTGTTAGTTAAAATTGAGTTTTTCTTTTCAGTGTTTGCTATTTGGGGAGCTCTGTAATCGCTCAATTATATCCCAAAGGTAGTGTCTCAGTAGATTTCTTTCTGATTGAATACTCTTAAGAAATTCAGTGCCGACTTTTTAAAATAAAGGCTCCGGATTGTTCTCTTGTCTTTTTCAGTTATTCAAAATAATTACATGGTTTCAACATTGTTATGGTTATACTACTATTTCTGGGATAATAAACAAATACTAAAACAAACAAAAAATGAAAAAATAAAATCCCAAAGTGGTAGGAAAAATCTACTTAACTCATAAGTCCACAGGAGGACTATACTAGGATTTGTCAGAGAAAAGGGCTTAATCCCTCTCCTCTTCAATTAACCTGGGAATCTGGAAAAAATGTGAGGAGAATCTAAAGTTAGAGTTATGAAGCCCTGAAATAATGTCTCGGAATAGTGAAAAAAGTATGGTAGACAGTGTCAATTGGCACACAGGAGCCATCTTAACCTCTTCTCCTTTGCCACTTTTTGTGAAAGAGGTAAAAGAAATAAATACTACTATTCCTGGTCTCTCCTATAACTATGGTTGTCCATGTGACACAATTCCAGTCAGCTAGATGGATGAAGAAGTCTGTCGGGAGCATCTGCAAAAGGTCTCTCTTACTTACAGAGGGATGAACATGTGAGGAGTACTCTCTAGTGCAGCTCCTTTACTCTTCTTTCTGACCTGAATGTGGAAATGGGATGTTCTGATGCTTGGAACGAAGCAGCCATCTTGTGACCATAAGGCAGTAACCTAAAGCAGAAAAACCAACAGGCTGACAATGACAGAATAGAATGATAGAAAGATCCTGAATTTCTGAAGTCTTCATTGAGCAATCACAACAAACGTGGAACCACCAGTTTTCTTGTGTAAAATAATGGAATTTATTTATTATTTAAACCGCTGGTAGGTATGAATTCTCTAACTGTAGCCAAAAACACTCCTAGCCGGTACAAAAAGAGTAGAACTGATATCCTATAACATGCTATCCCTGGTTATATACAGATACCAGGAGACCACAGTAGTGCCTTTCAATCCATTGTGCATAAAGATACATAAGAAGAAACAACCTGATCGGTTTATAAAAAGTGGGAAAGGATGTAGTATGCTCCATAGAGACTCTGATGGGCTACTGAAAATGAATAATAATCACAAAACATATTGGAAGCAGCATTAGGATGATGGTTGTAGCAGACTGTATTATTGGCCTCAAATCTCCACCCTTCTCTGTAGCCACACATTTTGCCATGTGTGTCTGTAGTAACTCTCACCTCCTTCCTTACCCCTTGACATCAGGCTTGGCCATAAGCCTTGCTTTGGCCAATGGGTATAATTGGTCTTGACATTAAGTGGGGACTCGAAATGTACTTGCATAGTGCATCTTGCCTTCTTAACCTTCTACCACCACCATGAGAACATATCTTGACTACTCTGTTGATTCCAGCTGGGGAAGCTCTGCTGAGGCCAGCCCAGATCAGCTAACCCACAGATATGCAAGAAATAAACACTTCTTTGTTGTTTGGCACTGTTTTTTTTGTGTGTGTGTGTGTGGTTATTCATTACACAGAATTTATACAGCAATATATAACTGAAACTGGTTAAGGAACTCTAGGACCAGACTGATGGGTTTTGACTTCCTGCTCTGTACTGTGTGAGTGGGCAAGGTAAGATTGGAAATGTCAACCTAATACTGAAACCCTTGCTGTTAATCATTATTCTGTACTCTCTCTGCCAAGTACACTCTGGTAGAAATGTACAGAAAGGTGATGTTCAAATCTTGGGCCCCATAAGAGCAGTTGTTCATATTTAGTGGAGATTTCTGGAAGGAGGGCATCTTAACCATGAACTCCAGAAAAAGAGCTATCCAAAAACATAAATAAATTATATATTTATTGCACATTGATTTTTTTCTTAAAACGGACATGTTAGTTTTCAAGGTTGACAAAGTAATCATATGTCAAAAGGTGATGGTGAATGAATATCAGGGAATACCTGCATACAGAAATGTGTCATATACAAAAAGTTGTGAGACAGTTGGAGGATAGCTCCTGAGACTTGATCAGATCCACTGCAGGAGGGACTTCACATCCAATTCCACAGGCCAGTGTATCACAGGTAGGTGAAGGGACCCTAGGGTAGGAGCGCTAAGCCAACTACAGGTGCTGAACATACCTTCCATCCAGTATACTTCACTCTCAACAGTACAGACATCTACGTATCCAGGTCCTTATCCTAAACCAAGTTAGCGGTTTGATTGATTGGCATGTGTGTGAGTCTTACCATCAGTGTGTCTCTAATGTAACTGTAAATCCACTTCAGAATTTTTTTTACAGATATATGCTTGCAAAGACAAATGTAGGAGGATTTTCACTGCAGCTTGGTTTTCAAAGCTCATCAGTGAGGAAATGGTTACATAATTAATGTATGGATTAAGCCTGGCATATCCAAGGAAAGAATACTAACCAGCCATTTAAAGGAATAGGATAAGATAGACCTATATGTATTGATAGACAACAAATGCAAGACACATTGCTAAAGGTGAAAAAAAAAGCCAAATGGATGTAAAATAGCTTGTAACATATGTTTTCATTTATGTCAAACAAAGGAATAAACTCACATTCATATATAGTCACAGATTTATAAATACACATAGGTGTCCCTAGAGAACTGTATCTTCTTTACTTCTTATAATTAATCTTATCTTCCTCTTGCTCTCTCACCTGAATGAATAATGGAGAGAAACTTAATCCTACTAATTAATCATATCTTACTCATACAGAAATATTTTGCTTTAAGTTTTTGTTTTGAAATTTGCCAAAAATATACAGGTAGGTCCCATATACCCTCACTCAGCTTCTCCCAATTGTAACATCCAGCAAAACCATAGTACAACATCAAAAGCAGGAAACTGACATTGATACAATGTAGACTTTATTAATATTTCACTTTTCTCATGCACTTATTTGAGTTTGTGTGTGTGTATGTAGTTCTGTGCAATTTGATCACATGTATACCTTCATGTAACCACCACCACAATCAAAATACGAACTGTTCCATCACCACAAGGCTCCTTTCTGTTACTCCCTTATAAGCTATACCTGTTCCCTTCCCTCCAGTCTTAATTCCTGGCACCACTAATCTGTTCTCTATCTCAATAATTTGTTATTTCAAGAATAACAAATATACGTATGTAAAATGTTTTTATTTATATAAATTGAATCATATAATCTTTTCAGATTGGCTTTTTTACTCATCATAATTTCCTTCAGGTTCATCCAAGTTGTTATGCATATTAATAGCTTTCCTTTTTATTGCTGGATAACATTCCATGGTATGGATGTACTGGCCAGCAGTGATAGTAACCTTATTCACTGGTCACTGCTTGCCCTGCTGGCATTTGCTAAAGTTTGCAGCTGGTGATTTTGTGGTCTCAAGGCTGGGGGTGTCCTCTCAGCTTAATTTCCCCTTTTGGTTCTCCCGATCACTGTATAATCCCAAGAAGTGTGGCTGCAACACCCATCCAATAGCTAGCTCTGTGGTTGTGCCATGAAACCATTCACTACTGGGTCACTCATTTCCCCTATAGCAACATTCTCAGTGGGCTTACCTACCGATAACACCAGCTACTTTGTGTGTCCTCATTACAACCTCGGGACTGTTAGAACTTCTCGTCTTCCCTGACACAGAAGAGACAGGAGTCGCTGGACACTAACTCAGTGCAGAATTAGAAACTCACTAATTTCTTTCTGCCCTACCATGCCACAACACTTGTTTTTCTTTTAGTTGGTCAGCCATGTTGATGCAGGAACACTGTGAGATGTGATATCTCCCAAGAATCCCAAATGAGAGGAAGAAAAAAGCCCCTATGTCTTTAGATCCCTCCTCAGTCCTTCTACCACCAGCACTACGACTGATACTCTGGATTTGGCACAGGGCAGGGGAGTCATAATACATGTGTCTGACTGTCCGCCTTTCTTCGCCTGCACATAATTCTCCAATGCTGATGAAGTGGGCCACATGTTCCTCTTCACGTTGGGTGGGACTTCGTCTATACAAATCCTCTTCCTTCCCAAAGGAACATTAATTTTATTCATTTCTCAGGGTTCATATAGTTTCTTTTGTAGTGCTGGGTATTAAAAAAGTTCAGCTTAGAGAATAGAGAAAGAAAATATGAGGAGCAGGAAATGGCTAGAGCTCAGTATATTCATGTGGTAACTGAAGGCACCATCCGGAAAGACCAAAGGGACAGTCTGAAAAAAAATTGTAAGATTAAAGCAGGAGGTATAGGAAGTATAAAAGGGAAATTGAGGCCATTTTTCCCCCATTGATTAAAGAAGATACCATAGTTAACTATTTTGTACACTGAGTCAACATTTGTAGGGTTCATACCATGACATGTGGCAGTGATACAAGTAGGGGAGTATCTGAGGGATAGATGGAAAGATGTAATGCTGTCAGCCTGTACCAAAACAACCCTAAGGATGAATTCAACACTAACAGCCCCCAACACTCATCAGACCACTTAGCTACACTTGAAAAGCAAAGAAAAGAAGAATAGTCTAACCTAGGAAATTTCTACTTAAATCATCCTACAAATATTGATCACCTACTATATGGCAGGCATCATGCTAGGCACAAATGATACAGTTATTAGCAAAGACAGAACTCATGACCTCTCCTCTACAAACTATGATGTTTTCATAGTCTATCAAAGATAGTCAAAGATATTAAAATATTTAAGATCAATTATGCATCCTTTTATAAAGAAAGAAGCTCAACTCAGGTTACATCCTCATGTTAATTTTTAAGTCCTATTTATTATAGAGATATATTCAAACTTTACTGTCAGGTTTCATCATATCTCTCTAAAAAGGCTTTTAAAAAAAACTCACCCTATGTCATTAATGGTTTTTCTATAATTTTTATTAGCTGCATAAGATTCTGGTGAATACACATAACACTTAATTCTTCCTATTGGGTATCTAGGGTATTTTAAAATTTTAGATGAAACTAAAAACCCCACACAGTCCACCTTTAGCATTATATGGCTAAATATTTGAGCATATTACTAATTGTTTCCTTAGGAAAAAGTTTTAGAAATTGAATTGTTAGGTCAATGGATGTAAATATGTTTACCAAGTTTCCCACACAAAAAGATTGTGTTAATTTTCAATACCACAAAGCAGTGTATTAGAGTGTCTGTTTTTCCACATTGTTCTCATCACTGAGAATTACTGACTCTTTCAATCCTTTCTAATTTGGTGGGTGAAAAATAGTATCTTGCTATAGAAGCAGTTTGCATTTTTAAAAATTTAGCAAGGGTAAACTTTAAAAATATATTTGTAGGTACATCATTTCAGTGAATTTCTTATTCATGTGTTTTCATTGAAATTTTTGTGTACTTTATATATTAATACTATTCACTATTTTTTTTGAGATAGGGTCTTGCTGTCTTGCTCTGTTGTCCAGGCTGGAGTTCAGTGGTGCAATCGTGGCTCACTGTAGCCTCAACCTCCTGGGCCCAAGCAATCCTCTTGCCTCAGCCTCCTGGGTAACTGGGACTACAGGTATGTACCAGCAAGCCCAGCTAATTTTTTAAATTAATACTATTAATTCATCTATTATACATATTGCAAATTTGTTTCTTAATTGATTAAATGCTCTTAAATTATGTTTTTTGGTGTTTTTTTGACAAAGGTTTTTTTTGTTATGTTTTGTTTTACTTTGTGAAGTCTAATAAAATCTATTTTTTTCATTTATATTTTGTCTTTGTCATAGAAATGCAACAGAATCTGTAAATTTTGTTTATGGTTTGTCTAGATTAACAAGTGGAACTTCTCATTTAATCAATGTAAACAGAAGAAGAGAAATAAAATGTCCTACATGTATCTTAAATGTTATACGCATTCTATTTTCTTATTCTCTAATACATTTAACTCTTATACTTCAGAGTGTGCTATGATTAGGCCTATTTTTACAGAGGAGAAAACAGGCTTGGGGAAAATATGTATCCATTTTATAGTATGTGGAAATGAATCTGCTATTTTATGTTATCCTAGAAATTTACATTTGTTTCTTAATTTTGATGGCACTTTGCTAGTCATATTTATTTGATAATATAGATTTGATCAAGGATCTGACCCCAACTGTAAAGTTACCTATTGGAACAAAACTGGCTTCCTGGGCTTTTAGAGGACCTGAAGAACAGAACAACAGAATCTCCCCAGTCCCAGAAAGGTTACCTCAGTTTCCAACATGAAAGCACACTCTCAGGGATAGGTAGAAAACTCTAGGTATCTCTAATTGCAACATCATTGTTTTTTCCACTGAGTTGGAGAGAACAAGGTTTAAATGCATTTCTTTTATGAAGTCAGGACAAGATAACATTCTAGGGAAAGCCCAGAAGAAAACATCTGGCACTTCAGAGTTTTCAAAACCTTGTGTTCTGCTGATTTCATCCATCATGAATCATCTGGAAGCAAAGTGCCTACATTAGCAAAGAAGGTGATATTTATAATATGCGACACAGCCTTTTCACCCTCAGTATTTCTAGGATACCAGAATCTCAGTTAACAGCAAAATAATCAACAGGTGTCTGCAAAGCTGCTCAGTGTGAAAAGTGCGCTAATGAGGAAAGCTGCTAAATGTCAAAATGGCAAGTACAAGGAAGGCGTGTGTTCTCAGAAAAAAACAAATGCCTTTGGAATTTCCTGGAGTGAGCTTACATTTTGGGCACTGTATCTGTGCCCAAGTCTCAGAATTCTAGTTTTATAGAATCTTGGGGTCAGCAAATCCCTTAAAAGTAATTCAAGCAGATTAATGGTTGCTTGGCACTTGGCCTGGGTAGCTGGAGTTGACTGAAAATGGGCATAAAAATATTTGGGTGGTGATGAAAATGTTCTAAAACTGAATTGTGATGATAGTCTCACAACTCTATAATAAATTTACTGAAAATCATATAATTGTACAATTTAAATGGCTGAATTTTATGGTATATAAATTATACCTCAATAAAGCTATTTTAAAAGAGCAATTCAGTCCAACCCCTCCCCCAGTATTTGCATCTTCTCTTATTTGTTTTATTTTGAATTGACAAATGATAATTGTGTGCATTTATGGAATATAATGTGATATTTTGATACATATTTACCATGTGGAATGATTAAATCAGGCTAATCAACAAATGTGTCATTTTACATACTTATTTTTTGTGGTGAAAAATTTAAAATCTACTCTTAGCCATTTTGAAATATATAATGCATTATTATTATTTATTATAGTCACCTTTTAAAATATATTAATACTACAGTTCTTTGCAATAGATCACTAAAGCTTATTCCTTCTGTTTAACTGAAATTTTGTACCCTTCGATCAACATCTACCCTTTCTCCAATCATCCTCTTCCCCCAGACTCTGGTAACTATCATTCTATTCTCTACTTCAATTAGTTCAACTTTTTTAGTTTCCACATATAAATGAGATCATTCAGTATTTGTCTTTCTGTGCCTACTTTATTTCACTTAACATATGTCCCCCAGGATCATCCACTGTGTTAGGCCATTCTTGCATTGCTATAAAGAAATACATGAGGCTGGGTAATTTATAAAGAAAAGAGGTCAGTGAAACCCCGTCTCTACTAAAAAATACAAAAAACTAGCCGGGCGTGGTGGCGGGCGCCTGTAGTCACAGCTACTCGGGAGGCTGAGGCAGGAGAATGGTGTGAACCCGGGAGGCGGAGCTTGCAGTGAGCTGAGATCTGGCCACTGCACTCCAGCC
>NW_012101857.1:15857-62812 GCF_000951045.1 Mandrillus leucophaeus | reverse complement strand
ATGGGTGCTGACGAGTTGATGGGTGCAGCACAGCAACATGGCACAAGTATACATATGTAACAAACCTGCACGTTATGCACATGTACCTTAGAACTTAAAGTATAATAATAATAAAAAATAAATAAATAAATAAAAAGAAAGAAAAAGAAAAGAGGTTGAGGTTTCATTGGCTCAGAGTTCTGCAGGCTCTACAGGAAGTATGATGCCAGCATCTGCTCAGCTTCTAGGGAGGTCTCAGGGAGATTTTACTCATGGCAGAAGGTGAAGTGGGAGCAGGCATCTTACATGGTTGTCGCAGGAGCAAGAGAGAGAGAGAGAGGGTGAGGGCAGGTGCTGCACACTTTTAAAATAACCAGATCATGTGTGAACTCAGAACAAGAGCTCACTTATCACCAAGGGGATGATGCCAAGCCATTCATGAGGGATCTGTCTCCATGATCCAAACACCTTTCACCAGGCCCCACCTCCAACATTGGGGACCACATTTCAACATGAGATTTTGAGGGGACACATATTCAAACCATATCATCCACATTATCATTAAGTGACAGGATTTCTCCTTAAGGCTGAATAGTAATCCATTGTGTACATATACTACATTTTCTTTGTCCATTCATCTGATGATGGACACCTACATTGGTTCAAATATTGGCTATTGTAAATAATGCTGCAATGAACATGGGAGTGTAGAAATCTCTTTGACATACTGATTCCAATTTCTTTGATATATACTCAAAAGTGGGATTACTGGGTCATACATTAGTTATATGTTCAGTTTCCTGAGAAACTTCCACACTATTTTCCATACTGGCTGTATTAATAATGTACATTCCCACTAACAGTGCACAAGGGTTCCTTTTTTGACACATGACCCCAACCCTTGTTATCTTTCATCTTTTTCATAATGTCCTCTTATGTCAGCTGCCCCATCGTATTCCTTCTGGCTTCCTCTGTAGCCAGAACTCGCTTTGCCTATGTGTTCCACAAGGGGGAAAATGTTGTATAACTATCTCTCCCTATACACAGTTCCCAACAATGAGGGATAGAAGTTGATGTACAATAACATTTCCAAATTCTTCAACAATTGAGAAAATAAATAGAAATATTTAGGAATTCTCAGGAATTCCCCAGATTATAAATTACTCTTTAAATACTTTGGTGTTCTTTATATTCTTTACTTATTATTACAGATATCTAAAAAATCTTTAATGAATAATATATGTTACATTTAGTAGTATTTACAAAGAACTGTGGACTCTAGTGAACATTCAAAGACTAGAAATGCCGGTGAGCATTACTGGATATTATTTGAATAATTTAACATTCAGATCTCTTAACAAGGTTAACCACGGTACCCAGAATCACATATTGAAATTGCCAATGTAGTGATTTATTTTGCTTCTAAAACTTGTTATTCTAATGTACAAATAATAGGATTTGTACAAGGTATAGCCATGGATATAAACTTATGAATATTTATTTTATTTTCCAGAATGACTCACTCTTAGCAACAGACAGAACCACAAACACACTACACTTAACATGGCAACAGATACAAGCAAGACTGAGCATCTATATTGTGACCACTTCTCTGCCGTGTACTCCTGTCTCTGTTGCTAGAAAGGCTGACCTTAACCTTTTACTACATGTGTGAGTTTTTGCTCATACTTTTGCCCTTGCTTTTGACTCAACATCAGTGTATTCTTTTGAAACCACGATCTGTAGGTTGAGAGTTAAGTTTTAATTGCTACAGGAGAATTATAATATTATTCCCCATTTTCCCAATTTGTCAATGGATTTATCTCAGGATTCAGAATTCAGATAAGCACATATGTTTCTTGAGAAATTCAGGGGAAGAAATTTCACATGGAAACATTAATAACAGTGGTTCTCAAAGTGTGGCCCCTGGACCAGCAGCATCAGCATCACCAGCAAATTTGTTAGAAATGCAAATTATCAAACCCCACCTGAGACCTACTGAATCAGAAACACTGTGGATAGGGCCCAGCAATCTGTTTGCACAAGCTTTCTGGTGATTCTGATACAAGCTAAAGTTTGAGGAACACTGCTATATAGATACCCTAGCTTTCTCACCTCTCAGGATTGATAACACTGAAAAATACGTTCTACACTTACTTAGAGTTTCCCTCTCCAATTGAGACCCAGTTGTCTCTGGTGCTAACTGCCTTGGCAAAACACTCTTTATTAGTTGCTTTCTCTTTCCTTTTACTTCTCTGCAGGTGTTTCCTTGGATCACCCCCAAAGTAAATTACTTGCACTGGAATCCTTGCCTCAGGGTTGGCTTCTGGGAAAACCCAAGTAAAAATACCTTTTTATAGTCTAAAAAGACAGGAGGAGGAATAGCAAAAAGAGGGTTCTGGTGTTGGGAAACCCTGGATCGGATTTCAACCCGCCACTTACCAGATGTATGACTTTGACTCAATTTCAGACCTTTGAACCTGAGTTTCCTCCTGTTGCCTATCTATCTTGCAGAGATGTTGGGAGAATAGGTGATAATGATAGAGAATAGATGACTATCAACAGACCTGGTTAAAGGCAGTATAGCCATAGTTTGAATAGTTACAGGTCATGGGCAGGTCTAGGTTGTAAAATTTCTCAGTAGCCTCTCTTATTGCTTATGATTATAGTCAAGGTAGGTTAAACTATACAGCAGTAATAAACTAACACTAAAATCTCAGTAGTCTATTGTAACAAAGGTTTGTCATCACAATCTAGAGATGATTGGAGAGATTCATTTCATGGACTTTCATCAGAGGGAAAGAGACTGAGAAGGAGGTTACATAGCAAGTTTTATATCCAGGCCAAGAAGTAATATTCATTCTTATGCCTACATCCCATTAGCTAGAGCCCAGTCAGATGGCCTCAGCTACAAGGCTGGGAAATATAGTTTTCCTTCATGCCTAGAGAGAAGAAAGTGAAACAGGTGTTGGTTAAGAGAGCATTTTCTCGGCCATAGCTTATACACCTAATACTAGAAACTGATTTTTTTTAAATGTTTTGGCCCAATAAGATTACCTTGTGTTTCCACTTTATTTGTATATGGTCTATTCAAATGCCACACTGACACATGTCCCAGTGGCATTCAATATGAGAATGTTCTTTTAGTCAATAACAATGTATCTGTTGCTATAAGCTTGGTGTGTGGTCTCGGCTCTTTTTCATCCTGGAAGATGTAATCTACTCCAGCTCAACCTTCATTGACTGATTCTTCTGGTGCTGGTTCAGGATGCACAACCACCCATACTCCTTGCCTAGCTGCCTCCACCCTGTTGACTGTCTCATTTTTTCCTCTCTCACCTAGAATTACTTTGCTGCTGTTGATATTGATTAGTCATATTGTTATTTCAAAACTGAAAATTGATTCCTCTTCTATGCATACGCCCAGCAGAAATGTGTGTGTGTGTGTGTGTGTATATATATATACACCAAAAATGTCTCTTAGCATGTTCATATAATGCTACTTGTAATCAACAAAAACCAGAAACTATGCAAATGCCCATCAGTAGTAGAATGGAGATACTGTGAGATATTCACACAATGGAATACTATATAGAAAGGAATAAACGATCTTCAACTATGTGCAACAATATGAATGAATCCCACCAACACAATATTCAACAAAAGAAGTCAGACACAATAAAGAATATATTGTGTGATTTCATGTATACAAGGTTCAAAATCATACAAAGTTAGTGTATGGTATAAAAAGTCAGTAGAGGGGTTACCTGGGGTAGTCAGTCAAATGGGGAACAAGGTGGGGCTGCTGGATGCTGCTAATGCTCTGTTTTCTTCATCTGGGTGCCAGTTACATGAAAGTTTTTTATAATTTGTTTTCAGCTGTACGCTTAGGATTTGTGCAGTGTTATGTATGTATGCCATGCTTTAGTAATTTTGAAAAAAAACCTCAACATATATGTTACATTGCCTAAAATTTTTCTTCATAAATCCTCACTCTTTTTAAGTGCATGTGCTATTTATATGCAAGGACTTAGCTTTAGTCATCTTCTTCTCTGAAGAACATAGTAGATGCCTAATTAATTTTCATAACATTGTTCTACTCTGAGTGGGTTAACCCATCATAGCTCATTACCAAAAAATCAATTGTATTCAGTTTTATTTAATTCAAAATCTAATTTTTGTTGCTGTTGATGATGATGATAATGTCATAATAATATCATAATGATAGCTGAGTTAGTTGAGTGCTGGCTTAATGGCAGAAACTGAACTTAATACTTAAAAATTGTATAAGTTGTATTTTTGTTCCCATTTTACAGATAAGGAAACTGAGACACACAACTTCTCAGCTATAGGCCCAAGGTACATGAAAAGCAAGGCGGACCAGATTCCAGAACTCCTTCTTCTAATCACTACCTATATTAGTTTTTATTGTTATATAACAAATTACAACAATCTTAGCAGCATGAAATAACATACAATTACTAACCCACATTTTCCATGGGTCAGGAGTCCAGGCATGGCCTACATGGGTCCTCTATTTGGGGTTTTAAAAGGTTGCAATCAGCCTGGTGTTAGCCATACTACATTTCTATTTGGAAGTTCAGATAGGAAATAATCCATTTCCAAGCTCCTTCAGGAAAGACTCATTTCCTTGTGGTTGTAGGATTGAGGTCTCCGTTTTCTTGCTGGCTATCAGGGACCACTCTTAGCTTCTCAAAGTTGCCCTCCAGTCCTTGCTACATGGTCCCCTTTGTAGGCCTTCTCACAATATGGCAGCATACTTCTGCGAGTCCAGCAGGAGAAACTCTCTGACCTCTAGACTAGGGGTCCCCAACCTGAGGCCATGGATCAGTACTAATCTGTGGCCTGTTAGGAACTGAGCCACACAGAAGGAGGTGGGCGGCAGGCGAGTGAGCATTACCACCTGAGCTCCGCTTCCTGTCAGATCCGTGATGGCATCAGATTATCACAGGAATGAGAACCCTCTTGTGAACTGTGCCTGTGAGGGATCCAGGTTGTGTGCTCCATATGAGACTCTAACTAATGCCTGATTATCTGGGTTGTGTGCTCCATATGAGACTCTAACTAATGCCTGATTATCTGGGTTGTGTGCTCCATATGAGACTCTAACTAATGCCTGATGATCTGAGGTGGAACAGTTTCATCCCCAAAACACCCCCACCCCCAGTCTGTGGAAAAAAATTATCTTCCATGAAGTTGATCCCTGGTGCCAAAAAGGTAGGGGACTGCTGCTCTAGACCCTCTTTTAAAGGGCTCAACTAATTTGTTCAGACCCACCCAAGATCATCTCTCTTTTAATCAGCTCAAAGTTAACTGAGCAGTGACCTTATCATATTTACATTTGCAACATCTCTTTACCTTTACCATATAATGTAAGCTAATCATGGGAGTGATATTTCATCATATTCCAGGTCCTGCCTACAATCAAGAGGGAGGAAATTACACAGGACATGTACACCGAGAGGACAGGAATCTTGCAGCCATTTTAGAATTCTGTGTACCACACTATTCTATTTAAGTACAAGTGTGTTGGATGTTAGGAAAGATGAAGCTAGAATATCCAATATTAATTCATCCTGATCTTACTTGCAATAGGGAGAGTTGGGTGATGGGGCCACAGATGCTTAGAGGGAGGCTATGTTCTGGAATGATGGTGCGTTGCTCACGTAGACCTGCCATGTCCATAGTGTAGCAGAGGAAACGTTGGTGAAAATGCAAAAGAACTAGGTTATGGTGGTATTTGCTGTTAAGTTTTCCCCACCTTCTTTAACATCTCCCACTTCTCAGGAATAATGCATAATTTCATTCAGCTGCCCAGGTCAGAAACCTGGGATTGGTTTTAGAATCATTTTGGAATCAATGCAGTTGATGCCATGCTCTGTATCAGTGCTGCAGCTGAGGAAGTTGATTCCTGGCTGGCTGGCAACCTCCTTCCTTAAGCACCTGCATCTCACTTCTCTGAACACTTTTTTGGACAGTACAGGCGCTTGCTCAGCCACAGATGCCTAACACTGATGCTCACGGGAGCCAGTGGTCTCAAGGGGAACCCCTCTACAAAAGAAGAGAGATAGTGAATACATGCCCCTGCCTTCTCATCCTCTTACAGAACAATTGTGAAGTGTGTACCACACAGTTCCTCAGAAGGTCCCAGTGGTATTGAGTCCCAATTGCCCCCAGCAGTAACCTGACCATTAGTTCACTCTTTATTGACTTTTCTTTATTCCCAGTCTCACATCCCCACCTTCCTTGCTTGTACTTTCTGGGACTACCTCCCAAATAACCACCAGCACCCAAGCCTTTATCTGCTTTGGGGGTTAGGGGATAAACTGAGACACTCTTTCTCTCCCATATGCCTCCTATTTCATCAATACCCAACATCCTAAATACACGCTGCATCACTAACAACTTTCCTATAATTTATGCCTAATGATTGAGGAGTAGAGTGGATACATATACAAAGGCTGAAAAGCAAGGTAGGGAGGGTCTATGCAGGTCATACTAAGGATTTTGAACTTTTTCCTAAGAGCAACATGAAGACAGTTTCCTAATATTAAAGTATGGCCAGGTTCCTATTTTTAAAAGGCCACTCAATCTTTGTGCTTTTATACAGGAAGGAGAAAAGACTATAAAGGTTCCTTTTCAACATATTTTAACCTTAATATTATATTTTTGAAATCTGTCAATAAATACAGATCTAGTTTATTTGTTTTAACTGCAACAAAGGACTCCATTGTATGGACAAACCACAGTTTGTGTACATTTTAAAACATATAAAGCAATACATTACATTAAGGATCTATACAAGGAAGTAAAAGCAAATAAGCATTTATAGGAATAATATGTACCATCTTCAGGGAAAAGAGGGAGGAAAAAAGGATGGGAGGAGGGGAAAGAGATTTAGTTCTATTTGCACTGTTTTCCTTCTTTTAAAAGAGGTCTGAAGAAATGGAAAATACCCATCTCTGTAAAATCTATAAAAAATCTCTCTGTAAAAAAGTGGTGACTTACAGTTTTTGGAGTTATATAAATGTATGTTAACTTTTTCTCCATTAAGTAGTTCATAATAATTTAACAAATTAAAGACAAACTTAGTGTAAGAGTGACCCTGGGCAACTAGTTAAGAAGAGTACTGCAATGGCTCAATCAAGAATTGATGGGTACATGAATCAGGATGCTTAAGACAGAGATGGAGAGAAAGAGGTGGATTCAAAAAGTAGAATCAACAAAACATGATGATCAATTGAGTGTAAGAGGGTAGGGAGGAAGGAGATACCAAGAATGAATCTCAAGTTTGTGGGATGAGAACTAAGCAAATAGCAATGCCATAGCTTTAGGCTCACGATATTGGAGTAGTTGCAGAATGGTAAGGGATGGCAAGAAAGATCAATATTCCATTTCAGAAATGTAACATTTCTAGCTGGGCACTGTGGGGCAAACCTGTAGTCCCAGCTACTCAGGAGGCTGAGCCTAGGGGTTTGAGACCAGCCTGGGCAACACAGTGAGACCCCATCTTAAAAAAAAAGGAAATATGAGGTTTCTTATACTTCTGTCATTGAGGTGATAGATGGCAGATGGCAACATGAATTTGGATCTTAGCAGAAAGGTCTGAGCTAGAGATATAAATGTGGGATAATAGGTTGCATTAAGTTTGCATGAAATAACCTATGGAAAAAAATCAGGTTAAAAAATATTAAAATATTAAAAATATTACGGGTAATTGAACTGGTATAGAACTGCATTTTCTCCACCATGACTCTAGCCATAGTACTTCAAAAGTGGGCTAAGGACATGCATAGACAATTCTCAGAAGAAGATACACAAATGGCCAACAAATATGAAAAAATGCTCAGCATCACTAATGATCAGGGAAATGTAAATCAAAACCACAATGCAATACCACCTTACTCCTGCAAGAATGACCATCATTAAAAAAACAAAAAACAAAACAAAACAAACAAAACAGGCTGGGCGCAGTGGCTCACGCCTGTAATCCCAGCACTTTGGGAGGCTGAGGCGGGTGGATCACGAGGTCAGGAGATAGAGACCATCATGGCTAACACGGTGAAACCCCATCTCTACTAAAAATACAAAAAATCAGCCGGGCATGGTGGCGGGCACCTGTAGTCGCAGCTACTCAGGAGGCTGAGGCAGGAGAATGGCGTGAACCCCAGAGGCGGAGGTTGCAGTGAGCCGAGATTGTACCACTGCACTCCAGCCTGGGCAACAGAGAGAGACTCCAACAAAAAATAAATAAATAAATAAATAAATAAATAAACAAACAGTAGATGTTGGCATGGATGCAGTGAACAGAGAACACTTCTACACTGCTGGTGAAAATGTAAACTAGTACAACTACTATGGAAAACAGTGTAGAGATTCCTTAAAGAACTAAAAGAAGATCTACCATTTGATCCAGCAATCCCACTACTGGGTATCTACCCAGAAGAAAAGAAGTCATTATATGAAAAATATACTTGCACATACATGTTTATAGCAGCACAATTCACAATTGCAAAAACGTGGAACAAACCCAAAGGCCCATCAATCAACAAGTGGATAAAGAAACTGTGAGAGAGATATATATATATATATAATGGAATACTATTCAGCCATAAAAAGGAATGAATGAATGGCATTTGCAGTGACCTGGATGACATTAGAGACTATTATTCTAAGTGAAGTAACTCAGGAATGGACAAGCAAACATCTTATGTTCTCAATCATAAGTAGGAGCTAACCTATGAGGATGCAAAGGCATAAGAATGACACAATGGACTTAGGAGACTCAGGGGGAAAGGGTGGGAAGGAGGCGAGGGATAAAAGACTACAAATAGAGTGCAGTCTACACTGCTTGGGTGATGGGTGCACCAAAATCTCACAAATCACCACTAAAGAACTTACTCATGTGACCAAACACCACCTGTTCCCCCATAACCTATGGAAATTACAAAATACACACACACACACACACACAATGAGATACCACCTTACCCCAGTCAGAATGGCCATTGTTAAAAAGTCACAAAAGAATAGATGTTGGTGTGGATGTGGTGAAAAGAAATGCTTATACATTGTTGGTGGGAATGTCATTTAGTACAATCTCCATGGAAAACAGTATGAAGATTTTTCAAGGAACTAAAAGTAGATTTACAATTTAATCCAGCAATCCCACTACTGGGTATCCACCCAGTGGAAAATAAGTCATTATATTAAAAAGATACCTGCACTCATATGTTTATTGCTACATAATTCATAATTGCAAAGATACAGAATCAACCTAAGTTCCCATCAACTGCTAAGTGGATAAAGAAAATGTGGTGTATATATACCACTTAGCCATAAAAAAGAACAAAATAGTGTGTTTTGCAGCAAGTTGGATACAACTGGAGGCCATTATCCTAAGCAAAGTAACTAAGGAACAGAAAACTTAATACTGCATGTTCTTACATACAAGTAGGAGCTAAGCTATGGATACAGAGGGGCATATAGAGTAGCATAGTGGACACTGGAGACTCAGAAAGTGAGTGAGTGGGAAGGGGATGAGGGAAGAAAAATCAACTATTGGGTACAATGTATACTATTTGGGTGACAAGCACACTAAAAGTCCAGACTTCACCACTATACAATTTATTAATGTAACCAAAAACCACGTGAACTCCTAAACCTATTGAAATAATAAATAAATGAATGAATGAGTAAAATAAAAGTCTTATTTTAATGATGTAGTATCTGGAGCACAGAGACTGACTGACTAACCTCATTTTTAAAAAATAAGTGCTCAATAAAATGGCATCATCCTAATAATATTTTTATCACATTTCTAATTGCATTAGTAGAAAATATCTACTAAATATACCCCAGACCATTCATACACACAAGAGATAGGTCTAGATGGGATGTCAAGTGCAACAATAGAAGTATTACTTTCTTAAGCTTCAGAAGTAAAAGGTTTTGGTCATTTAATATTTAAATATCAAACTACTCACATTTTGCAGCTAAAGTATTCTAACCCTGAAATAAGCAATGAGCTTCATTCTGGAATAAGAAGAAAATATATGAGAATCTCTTACAAAAATAGCAATTCTACTGCTAAGAGAAAAAAAAAAATTCTTGTTACCAGTTGATTTGCTGATAAGATAAAGTAGTTGAAAGAATGGTGGTTAAAGTTGCTAGTTGCTTTATCGGAATGATGCTGAAACACTCTGCATCCATTGCTCTATAGCATTAGGACTCCCTTGTCTTGGATGTTAAATGAACCACACAACAGGAATTGCACTTTTGAATGTAGCATTTGTATTGCCTGAGATAAAAGATGGGAGGGCAACTGTGAGTGGCTAAAAACTCTAAGCTATTATTAATATTAACAAGCCAATGTCAGGACTTGCAATATAAACCTTTTCATTTTACTTGATTTTCACAAAAATCAGAATATTACATTTATTTTGCATATTTATTTAGGTTGAAATTATCTTTTGTTCGGCTGTTGATCTATGAAGAAAACAATGCCCACACATTGTATCTCTGATTTTAAAGGTCCATAGAAAACCTTATGGGATAAGTATCATCAAATTAATGAGCAATATATATTTCTTTTTAGATGGATTCTTACTCTGTTGCCCAGGCTGGAATGCAGTGGCATCATCTAGGCTCACTGCAACCTCCGCCTCTCGCATTCAAGCGATTCTCCTGCCTCAGCCTCCTGAGTGGCTGGGACTACAGGCACACACCATCATGCGCGACTAATTTTTGTATTTTTATTAGAGACAGAGTTTCACCATGTTAGCCAGACTGGTCTTGAACTCCTGACTTCAAGTGATCCACCTGCCTTGCTCTCCCAAAGTGCTGGGATTACAGGCATGAGCCACCCTGCCCAGCCAAATGAGCAAGTTTTTAAATAAGTTAGTTATTTCCTTTTCTAGAGCTCCAATTAATCTTCCAGTATCATTTTACAGTTTCCTATTTATCACAATTTTTATGGATAAAAACTTTCTCTGTCTTCCCTTAAAAATACAATAAAGACTTCTATGACCCCCACCCCCAATCTCTACCAGAGAGGCCCTTCAGCACACATTCATCTGGGCTTTCAAGTAGGTGTCTTAGGCTGTGTTCCCCAGCAAATGAACCCTGAGACAAGTAACATATTGGGGAGGCAATCTCTGGAAGCACAGGTAGGGGAGAGGAGAAGGGAAACAGGAAAGGGAAAGGGAGATCATTGGGTGGATCACTGCTACGAGCAGCTGGATATCACTCCAGCTTGAGACCTCTGGCGATGATCTAGAACCATGTCTCTGAACCTGAGGGGCACAGAAATCAGCATATTCATCATGTTAGTCATTGCTTGAGGGTGTTCCTTGAGGCTTAATTGCTTGGCACACATGGCCTGTCCAGTGCGTGAGCAGGTCTGCTTTCATAGACAGAGAGTCCAGTATTTGCAGTAGAAAGCCTTTGAGAGGTGTATTCATCTCCTATGACTACAAACTTAGTGGCTTAAAACAACACAGATTTTTTATCTTACAATTTTTTGAGAGCAGAAGTTTAAAATGTGTTAGTAGGGCTGCATTCCTTCTGGAAACTTTAGGGGACAATCGGTTTCCTTGACTTTCCCAGCTTCTGCAAGCCACCTAGATTCCTTTGCTTATGGCCTTTCTTTCATTTTTAAAGCTCTATCTCCTTCTCTGATTCTGACCTTCCTGCCTTCCTATTATAAGGATCCTTGTGATTGCACTGGGCCTACCCAGATAATCCAAGATAATCTCCCCATGTTAAGATCATTAACTTCACAATATCTACAAAGTCCTATTTTTCATATAAGGCACCATATGCACAGGTCCTGAGGATTTGGACACGAACATCTTTGAGGGCCAATTGTTCTGTTACCACAGGGTATACAACAATCTTTTTTTTTTTTTTTTTTTTTTAGACGGAGTCTCGCTCTGTCACCCAGTGTCGCCCAGGCTGGAGTGCAGTGGCGCCATCTCGGCTCACTGCAACCTCCGCCTCCCGGGTTCACACCATTCTCCTGCCTCAGCCTCCTGAGTAGCTGGGACTACAGGCGCTCGCCACCACGCCCAGCTAATTTTTTGTATTTTTAGTAGAGACGGGGTTTCACCATGTTAGCCAGGATGGTCTCGATCTCCTGACCTCGTGATCTGCCCACCTCGGCCTCCCAAAGTGCTGGGATTACAGGCGTGAGCCACTGTGCCTGGCCGATACAACAATCTTGAATGGCCAGGGGATATGTGGGACTCTGACGGGTTTCCTTCCAAAGATAGCCATTGGAGGATAAATGTGATTAGTTGGTCTTTGAATTCTTTATAGAAGGCAAAAGTAGGTGCTACATAAATGACTGCTACTTTTATTCAATTAATAAAGACTCATTCTCCAGGTCTTCTGTAATGTTAAAAACCCCTAATACACATAATATCAAGGGGGATATCTGGTTGTTATTTTAGCACTAGACTTAAAATGTTTTGAGGCCCAGGATCACAGAGGAAAATAGAAAGCTAGAATTTCTATTTCGTGTCAGTTTTATGGGGGAACAAAAAGCCTCAAGACAATCACATCTTTTTTTTAGGGGCCCATCTAATTTCAAGAAGTTTCATAAAAAAGCAAAAAAAAAAAAGTTTTCCAACATTGCTGTTCTGATTATGTAAACAAAAACAGCAAGCATCCACACAGGTGTGGAGAAATACAGGGAGATGAAAGTCAGAGTAAAGACTTTGCTTGCCATCATGGCCTCCTGCAAGATGAGCCAACAGCTTCAAAATCTGGAAATCTTAACTCTTGCTGAAAAGAATAAAGATGAATAAGCAGGAGGAGAAGAAACTGCAGCAGTCACCGCCAAAAAGGGATAGCTATCCTTGCTGTTCTCTCTTTCCCTCTTTTCAAAAGGGGCTTTGAGAAAATTATTTCCATAGTCTTTTTATGGTTCTAGAATAATATATTGAGTAGTCTATTTCTGGAATAATTTATCTAGTGCTTCATATAAATGCAAGTCTCATGCTAGGTGTGTAAATTCAAAAGTGGGCAAGAATTGGGCTCTATTCTCAAGCTGATCAGTCCAGTTTGAGTAGATAAAGTTAAACAAACAATTTCAGAACATTGTGATACTTCCTATTTGTGGAAAATTGAATTATTTGTCCCTAGTTTCTCACTCAACTGAAGTAGCATTGTATACTCACACTCTTACTTCCCTGACCATAGCAATACAAGTCCCAGTGTTAGGCACAGATGCGGGATCATATTAATACATTTTTGCTGCAACGAAAGCTTTTCAGTCACTGTAGTTCTCAGTAGCCTCATTTTAAAATGTGGAAACTGAGCTGGCAACCACTAACAGAGAAAATGCTAAAGTCTTCTGACTGGATGTAATTTCAAAAAAATCTAGAAATCTTTTCCAAAAGCCACTTAAATCATAGTATATAGGGGCCTATCATCCTTGTATAGGTTTTCTACTGATTAGATTTCTATATTTCAGTGAGACAAGTATATAAAAATACATCCCAGGTAATACTTTTGAAATACTAATCTCTGTCAAACCCACATTGCAAATACATTAAAAAATGAGTAAAGATGTCCATGCTAAGGTCTACATGGAAATATGAGGATGGGAGAATACATGTGTAGTCAAGTGAATCTATGTGCTAGGACCTCTGAAATATTGTTTCTGTCCTGAGTTGATTCCTTTCAAGCTTGAGTTACAGTTTGCGTGTATGTGCCATGCCCCTGAATTACTAGCTTGTATCATCTGAGCACAAGGTAGAGATTAAGAAGATGTCCTCTACACTTCCCCATTCACGCATACACACACACACAACTGGAAGGAAGTCAAAAAAGAGAGTGCTCCCAAAGGTCAGCACAGTCAGCCCTGAAGAGGGAGGTCTCCTCCTTCACTACCTAACTATTCTGCATTTTCTGCTTTATCTTTCCCGCTTTCACCTCCTCCATGCATTCCAAATCCTGCACCAGGGTCTGCAAGTTTATCAAGTGAATCACACCCCAGAAGCCCTGTCAAGGCTTGCCCTTTCTTATCAAGCCTCCTAGCTCAGACTTTGAAAGACGCATAGTACACGTGGGTGGAGAAAAGGTCATTTTGGAAAGAGTTTTAATCAAATATGCCACACCAGTCACCTAGAGCCAAGTTGTTTGTTTTATGTGAGTGATTACACAATCACTCTTCAGTTCTCTTTCTCTTTCTTCCAGTAACCTCTTTGTGGCCCCAACTGAGATCTGCAGAGTGAGCCTTCACTATTTAATCTAGCAACTGACCACAAGCTATGTCACAGGCAGAAAAACAGAAGCATGAGGATTAACTTGTCCTGAATAGATGAAAACTCTTGGAGGAAAGGGTTTTTTTTTTTTTTTTTTTAAAGATCTTACAAGGAAAGCAAAACTTCAAATCAAAAGACGGCTGTTGTCAGCTGTGAAGGCAGCACTGGCAAAGTTCAGGAGACTAGCCGAACTCATTTTAAGCAATTCAATATAAGGGTGACTCCTTTCTGCCCCTTCTCACTTGGTTTCCTTCCTTCTGAATGAAAGTGTCCCTACTGTGACAGGTGAGGACAGAGCTCTTGAGTTGAAATATCTGCAAATGGTCTGTGTGACCTTGGATAATTGTTTTGGTGAACATGGTACCACATCTTTGTATGGTATAAGTTCATAAAGACTTGTTTCAACGTAAGCAAATAGAGCCCAAAATATAAGGAACACATTGTATGTGCAGGGTTTGTATCATTGGAAGGTCAGACCATTAAGAGGTAGATTTGGCCTTTAGTTGCTGACTCCCACCCCAACACCAGCCCTATTCCCCAGCCTTCTCTAGGAAGCCAGCTCCCCACCACACTCTCCCCATTACTGCTCTCAGTGATTTCTCCCCATTTTTTAAAAAACATAAATCTATACAATTTGTGCTTAATTGAAATGCGCCAGGGCCTCCTCCCTCACTGCCTTCTTATTCTGCATTTTCTTCTTTTTCTTTCCCATTTCCAACTCTCAAAACAATCCTGGGAGTGGCGAGGTAATAGTAAATCAGTTCCGAAGCCTCAATCTGAATCTCATCTCGCCACCTAGTGGCCGTGTAACCCTTGGCAGCACACCTTTGGAACAGAACTTTTTCAGTGGAAGCGCGGTGATAACCAATTTTGCAAAGAGGAGTATCTTATAATAAAGTGAAATAATACATGTGGAATTGTTTTGAAAATTATCCATTACTAATGTGAAGTTATGATAACTAGTAAGTCCCCTTTTTATTGGGAGTTTGGGTTGGGATTTTCTCTTACTTGAAAATATAAGCACCACCAACACAGCTTCTAATTGATATTCTGTTTAATCTTCTGCCTCTTCCACCGACTCATTCCATATTCTGACATCCAGGACTTAACTCAGCTCAAGATTCAGGAACAGAGCTAAGTCCTTAAGTGGCAAAGACAAACCAGGAAATTGACTAACATGAAGAATTGGGAAGAACCACCTGGTGGCACTGAACTTCTTAGTAAATCCAAAGGAAAGGTAACTTTAAAGGATTCTGGAAGATGAAGCAACAGGCTGAGACAACGGGCATGGGAAAGAAAGTCTCAAACAGAGCTTTGCAGTGTGTCTGAGATCAGCCCCAAAGACCTTGTTTTCTTAAGGACATCTGACTGAAATGTATTTGGACTCAGCTGTGGATGTTCTGTAAAAGCAAGAAAACAAATGGTTTTTTATTGAAGAAAAAGTACAATTCTGTAATTTTGTTCTGAATATGTTTTCTATCCTGAGATTCCTTGCCCATCAGGGAAATCGATTCTTGTACTTTGAACAGCTGGCTGAGAGTGGAATAGAAAATTTGTATAAAGCTGAGGCTCTGAGGAGACCTCAGGGATAGAGTTATATCCTCAAGGCTGTAGTTTTTATCAATTTTTATCTCTTGTCTAGTGGTTATGGATGCAACTAGCTATGAACACAAAAAGGCTTTTGTTTGGACATACTTCTGGCATTTTCTCATAGAAGAATTTTCACCAAAAAATAATGGTGATAGCACTGATCACTCAAAAAGTCAGAATCTATCCACTTCTGGCCCTAACCATTCAATCACATCAAAGGGGCATGCATCTGAAGATCTCCTCATATCACTTATACAATGTTCCTTGATGATTTGGCACATGATCATTTTGACCAAGTGAGTGGACTTTATTTTAAGGACACCAACACTACTGCCTGTTTCCATAGCCACGTACAAAGTGGCCCTGGTCTTTATGCAGTTATAAGCACTTTGAAGTCATCTAGGCATTTCCCTTCCAGTGGGCTAGTAGTCAGGAATTAATTTGGTTTCTGGTCCATATGTTGGGAATATGTAGTTAGGAGTTAAATTTTATTGTGATCAGGGGACCATAGCAAGTCATTTGCAAAAGAATTGAATTGTCTATCTTTCTTGGAAAGAAGTAGAAATGATTTTAGAAAAAAATATGATTATGATTTATTTGGATACAAATTTCATTTTCTGTCAGTCTCTCTCTTTCTCTCTCTCTCTCAGCTAGATATCTTGTTTAGTGTTCTAGCAGTAATTTTAGTATGTAAGCTCCCCCCAAACATGTGAGCTGATGGACTCTAAATCTCTCAAAAGTATTAACTTATTGATCCTTAAACATCCACATCCCATGCTAATCTTAATTTGGCATTATTTTAAATTAGCAATAAATTGACATCGCTTTATACATATATGTATATATACAAAAAGGATAAATAGTATAATCAAACCAGCTAGTATTTTGCAGACAATTTGTCTTGAGGCTGATGTTGTGATTAAGTTATAGCCAAATCAAGTAAAGATAAGAAGTACTAACTATCCAGTCAATCTGCTCATCTCCTTTACATAGCAAAGTAACCTTAGGCCATCCAGGCATTTATTCAATAAATCATATGTGTCCCACACTAGAGGAGAGAAAATAGTGACCATTCTCAAGAAATGTACAGCCAAGCTGACAGCCTAAAGTGTGCCTCATCCGTAAAGTGGGGATAATACAACCTGCTTTAAAGTGTGATGTGAAGGTAAAATAAAACAACATGAAATGTGACTAAATGAAATAATATGAATAAATAAAATAATGTGAAATATAAAAAATACTGTGAAATCTCATAAGTTATTAAACTTAACAAGCTTAACACTTAACAAGTGTTAGGCATCATTCCTGCCTGTGGGTGATGTTATGAAGAAATTTGGCTAGTGTTCCAGAATGGATTACAGATGGTGAGGTTAGAAACTTATTCTTGGCAACAAGAATCTCCATAAACTTGTTCCTGTGAAGCTGTGATAGCTATATTAGAAGTCAGTAGGTTAACATTATTTATACTAAAGGTAATTGAGCTAGATGTAAATGATTATACGTAAAACTGACAAACAGACCAAAAAGGAACTAGAAAAGTACTAGAAGAGAACATAGGTGTATTTTTAATCATCTGGGGGTGGAGAAAGCATTTCTAAATATGACACAAACTCTAAGGAGAAATATTTGAATAACGATAAATTTGCTTCTATTCAAATGTAGCACTTCCACATATCCAAAAATTATAAATGCTAAAATACAAATGGCAAACTAGGAAAAACTATTTGTTAACACATATAAGAGACAAAGTTCTTTCAAATCACAATGATAAAGATAACTAACTCAATAGATAAATTATCAAGGATGTGAACAATTCACAAAAGAAAAAACTAAAGCCCAATAAACATTTGAAAATATGATTAAACTCACTAGCAATTAATAAATTTCAAATAACAATAAAGAAGTAGCCATCCATATATCAAAAAGTTTGACAAAGCTTAAATAGATTAATAAGATCCAATGGAGGCTATGAGTGGTTTCCAAGAATATGGTTTCATTTTCACATATTCTTGGAAGAAAAGTAAATTCATATAACCTTCTATAGTTCAAGTTGACAACATATATAACCTCTCAGTGGTATAATCTTTTACCAAGAAATTATTCTTCTAGGCATTTATCCTAAAGTAATATTTGGAATGATGCACAAACATATAGATTCTTGTGTATTCACTGCTACTGTGGTAGATAGAATTGGGAATACTCCGAATGTCTACTAATAGAGATTTTGTTAAGTAAATTGTGGCACATCTATTTCCAGGGTTTCTCAACCTCAGCAATGCTGACACTCTTGTTCGTGAGGGCTGTCCTGTGCAGTGTAGGATGCTGAGCAACATCCCTGGTCCTCACTCGTCAGTACCTTCTGCCCAGTTGTGACAACAAAAAATATCTCCAGAAGTTACCAACTGCCCCCTAGGGGGCAAAATCTCCATCCCCACAACCCCAGCCTCTGGCTGCCACAAATTAGGAATCACTAATTTAAGTGAATATGATGCAGTCTTTAAAAAGAAGATATCAGAGCCACACATATTGGCATGGAAAGACAAGCATGTCATATTGTGAAATTACATAAGTGATTGCTGCATATTGTGTACTGTATAATCTGATTTGCATAAATAAAAATACTTTTGCATAATTATCTCTAGGGAAAAATCAGAGAGTCCTGGTAAATCATTGGTCAGCAGCAATGATTCTAAGCCTCTAATCATGGACATGGAGGAATGTCTGTGTTTGATGTGAACACATCAGATATTCTTTGATTCTCAGGTTCTCTCCTCTCTCTACACAAGGGCATTCAAATGGGCAAGGATCCATGAGGGAGACATTCAAAACATTACAGAGAATAATTTCGTGAAAATATTCTACTTTTCAAAGGGATCTGACTTTGGCTTTAAAGCCATTGTTTTTAAGCTTTTGCAAAATAGATTCATAATGATTTCTAGAAGAATTTTTGTAAGTGTGAAATTCCTTTTTCAGAACCCATCAACTGATATTTAGTTCACCCCTCACCCCTGCCTTTTCTCCAATCCTCTGGGCTTTCTTTTTTTTCTGCTGTATTTACTTAGTATTTCTCTTTGTTGCAATTCATTTATTTTTGCACTGACCTTTTTTTTAAAAAACAAAGAAAATGCGACCTTGGAACCTCGGAGAGACAAGCCATTTAAAACATGAAGGTCTCTGGTGCTTTTCTCAGGTGCTGATATCTATCTTGTAGACTACAGAGAATAATAATTTTCCAGCCTTTCATTGTTTAAAAACAGGCAATGATGATCAGAGGTTTTGGAATTTAAAATGTCTAGAGCTCAGAGAGTGATGGAGGTTGGGAAGCAAATATGAGTTGTCCTGCCTTATCTATCTTTAAATGAAAATAGAGAGGGTGACCACATTAGCTGTCGAATTCTCTAGGTCTTCAGTGTCAAATAAAATAATTTATTTGATTGAGAGATTTCTTTAACAGGAGGCCCCATCTGTGATAGAAATAACAAAATTAACTGTTATGCTTCATTTGTTTTCATTATCTACAAAACAGCATGTCTCTAAGATCAAACAGATTTCATTCTTTTCTTCTTAATGCAGCTTTGGCAAGTGTCTCTGAGGAGAGAAAAATCTACCTCCTCTTGCATGCCAAAGAGCCTGTAGGAAATAAGGTAAGAGGTGCACTGGATTAGGGATTTTTAAACACAAATTAGATAGCATGATCATATTTAAAGGAGAAATTGTTCAATAGACATCACACAAACTTCTAGAAATGTCAAACGTAGAAAAGGCATTCCTGGAAATGATGAAAGAATTCGGTTATTGGAAAGAGAAAGACTGGATGAAAACCAATTATGTGCAAACAAGGAAATCTATATTCTGTTGCATTGAATACTCTTTGTATAAGCAATTGAGAATTAGCTTCAGAGTTTTTTCTTCCAGTGGGCTCTGTCATTTCATACCGGAAGCAACTTTAAATAATTCAAAAGTGAGTTAGAAGGTAACACACACATAGCAGATTTTTACTAAGAGTAGCTACCTTGAATAATAACCAGCCCTGGAGGGTCTCACTTGGCACCATGGCTGAAAGACCACCTGTATACTAAAAAAGGTTCCAAATCTTTACCTCCACCTCAGCCTCACCTCTGAACTCTAGACTTGTGTATCTCACGAACTCCTCAACATTTCCTCTTGGATATTTTTGTAGGCATCTCAAACTTAACACACATAAAACTTACCCTTTGACTTCCATTGCACAGCTGTTGTCCCTGGTGTCCCCATCTTAGTAAATGGCCCCACCATTGAGCGACTCGAGATCAACCTTGACTCCTCTCCTTCTCTCTTGCCCCCATGCAGTTAGTTCATCAGCAAAATCCCGTCAGCTCTCGCTTCAAAAGACACCTGAATCCAATCCTTTCTCACCACCTCCCCACTACCACCATCATCTTTCTCACCTGAAGATCTATAATGGCTTTCAAATGGTATCTTTGCCTCCACTCTTGTTTCCCATAGTTCTTCTACCCCTAGAGGTCAAGGAAATAAATTTAATGCATGTCAAATTCAGACACTTCCTTTCTCAAAATATTCCAATGCCTTTTATGTCACTAGAAAAATATCCCAAGTTTTTACCATGACCCGCAAGACTGACTAATTCAGTTCACAGCCACTTCTGTAATTTCATCTACTTCATGTCTCCCTTTTTTGCTACACTCCAGTCACACTGCTGCCTTGCTGTTCCTCTAACCTGCCAAGCACCTCCCTGCCTCAAGTCCTTTCCATTGACAGGTCCCTCTGCAGGAAATGCTCTTCCATCTGTGAACCCCATGGATCTCACCCTCACTTCATTCAAGTCTCTGTTCAGTGTCATCTCCCCAGAGCAGCTCGTCTTGGCCATTCTCTCCGAAAGAGCAGTCCTAGCACTTTTTGCCCCTTCCCTGTTTTATTTTTCTTCACATCACTTAATATATTTGTCATTATATGTCTATTTGTTTAATAACCTCACATCAACCTTTTTTCTGGATTGTCTGTTGGTAGTCAGAACCATTCCCCACCTCACCTTAATCTGCGCTTTTCACAGGGGCTGGGGACCTGGAAACTACATTCTTCTGAGTCTCTTGCCTACTATATTCCACTCCAGGTTCTGATAATGAGAATCAATGAGATTTAGAAGGCAAGAGAAAAGTAGAACCATCATTCCTTCTTGGCGATGGCAGGCAGAATCACAGCACAGATGAAGTTTTGCAGCAGCTTCCTGCAATTCCTGACCTGGTCAGCACTAGCAACATCCTCAATCCATGAAACCTAGTGACAAGACAGGGAGCTAGTGTACCTCTTCTTTGGCTCCTCCCACCTTTCTAATTGTTTTGTAATACTCAGTCCTCGCATTAAATTCCTTGAATACCTAGAGTGGTTTCTGCTTTCCTTTCAGAATCCTAATACACTGCCTCAGTAAAATGTAATAACTTTGGGGGAAGCTACTTTATCTTTTTCACTGTCAAATCCTTCCCCTTCTTAGCCTGGCTCTGTGACCCTGGAGAGTCGTGCTCTCTTGCCACCTGGTTTCCACTGAGTACAGCCAAAGGAAGGCACTGCCAAAACATCAAAAAGTGGGAGATACTTCTTATTTCCTTCCCCCTTTTCAGTGTCAAAAATAAGATTGAAATTTTCATTGCAGAGGAATGTTCTCCTCTTTTTAATTATATTTTTCTTCACCATTATTTCTGATCATTGTTTCTTATGTTTCCAGTAAATGGCTATGTGTAGCCTCTTTTTTTTTCTGTTTCGTTTGGTTTTCCTCTCAAAATGTCCATCTTTTTTTTCTTTTAAACTTTCTAGGAAAAGTCCACAATTTTGTCTTCTAAATTACATATTTTCTTTTTAGTCATGCCCAATGTCAAGAGAAATTCTAATAAGTACTTTAAATGATTAGTTATATTTTTAAACAGCTTTAAAACTATACATATTTGATGTATACAATTTGATGAGTTTGAACATATACATATGCCTGTGCTTATGAAACCATCACCACAGTCAAGATGCTAGACATATTCATCACCTCCAAAAGTTGCCTTGTTTCCCCGTTCCCTTTTCTTGGTGGTGGTTAAGAGCACTTAACTTGAGCTCTACCCTCTTAGATTTTTAACTGTATAGCACAGTACAGTTAACTCTAGGCACAAGGTTGTACAACAGTTCTCCAGAACATATTCATCTTGCATAACTGAAACTTTATGCCTATTGAACAACAACTTCCCATTTCCCCCTACCCCCACCCTTTGACAACCACTAATATACTCTCTGCTTCTATGAGTTTAACTATTTTAGAGATTTCATATAAACGATGTTATGCAGTATTTGTTCTTCTGTGACTGGCTTATTTCACTTAGCATAATGTCCTCAACATGGATAATGTTCATGTTGAGGATAATGGATAATTATTTATGTTGTCACATATGGCAGGATTTACTTATATTTCAAGGCTGAATAATATCCCACTGTATATATATACACATATATATTATATATATACACATATACACATATATAATATATATACATATACACATATACACATATATATTATATATATACATATATACATATATATTATATATATACACATATATATATCTCTCTCACATTTTCTTTACCCATTCATCCATCAATGGATATTTAGGTTGTTTCCATATCTTGGTTACTGCAAATTATGCTGCAATGAATATGGGCATGCAGATTTTTTTTTGAGGTCCAGCGTGCAGATATGTTTTTGAGGTCCAGATTTCAGTTCTTTTAAATCTATACCCAGAAGGAGGGTTACAGTTATTTCTAGTTACTAAGATCTTGCTTGCTGATAGAATTTTTTATTTAAGCTATACGCTCTGTTTATGACTGCAATATTTGTTTTAACTTCTGGGATTATTAATTAGACATTGAGTTCCTCTTCATTTCATATATACATACGTTCATACATAACCCTGCAGGTTCATTGCTATGCTGATTTGCTTTGGAGACTGTCTTTCATGCTGTTGGTGATTCTTGGCTGCCCATTCCTGCCTAGAAACAACAATATGAATTGATGAATATTGATATCCAGTGACAGTTTCCTCAGCAACAGAGGATCACTGCTCCCCTGGCATTCACCACCCCCACCCCACATTCCCTCCCACATTTCACCTATGAGTAAGAAGGCAGGCTTCGTGGTTGTGCCTTGATTTCACCCTTTGTGTGGTGTGTGAGTGGGAAATGGAAAGTGACTTCTCAGGAAAGATATATAGCTGGAGGACAGGAGTCTGAAGATGCATCTCAACCAAGAAAATAGCAAGTTTCTCTGGAGTTGAGTTCTGGAAGGATTTTCACCTCCACCAGAGACAACTTCTCCTTTTTTTACCATGTTAATTGTGGCCACAAGTTCCCTGGACCCTTTTTTTCCCCTCTGGCCCTATTGACCATACTAGGAGCTCCCAGCAGACACCCACAGTGGTAGTCCCTCTGTGGCCACCCAGCCGCTCCACCAGACACCCAGTAATCTTCTGTCTCTCCCTCTGCAGCCTTAATCTTTCCTGCGAAATCCTTTCTACTCACTTCTCTGCAGTCTCCTCGCCTGCTTGAGTGAGCTTGAGGGTTTTCCCCTCGGCTTTTTCCATTAGTACAATTCCATCTTTTAAACTTCCAGATATACCTCAAAATGTATGATCTGATGGTGACACCAAAGCCTTTTCCCAAAGCTGCCATGAATTTACTATAATTCTTACAATTCTCCAACACATCAATGGAGTTTTCAAGCACAGAAAAGGGTGAAGTTTGTCCTCTTGACACAGAAGTAACAAATTAGTATTTTGCAGAGCGTTCTCTTTCATAGGATAGATAAAGTAAATTATTCTCTCTTCCACCTATAGAATTATGGTAAGGATGTCTCCAAAAACATTTATTTACTATATTGTCCTTGTTCATTTATTTCTTCATCATTTCCCCTCTATATGAAAGGTTCAAGATCTTCTATAACACTTTAATTCTAAAGTTCTTTTTGCTACAAAGAGACAATCATCTCATTAGATTAATAAATAATGTGCACAACTTTAATAATACTTTTCTATTAATCTTAGCAAAGCATGAAATTTAATCTCTTCAGTATAATAAACTGATGGAATTGATTAGTTCTGACCATGGGACTACATAACAAGGCATATACTTCTTCTATAAGACATTCTGTGTGGAGAGTTTCATATTAATTTCTGAAGTATTTGGGTTAATGATATTTCATTAAGGAACCCTTAACAAATGCATAGTGTTCACTTTCACAGAGGGATTTAATGGAAACTTAATGGATTTATTCTATTACTTTGCTTATTTAAAAATGTTCTTTAGTTAGATATTACTATTAATGGACTTATTACACACATTTCAAGGAGTCCCTCCAATTATTCAGAATTTAAGCATTAAAATTTATCAAATCAAATAGGAAAAGCAAAGATGGAAACAGTTACATATTTATATAAGCAACTTTGAATTTAAGATTGATGTTACAAATAAATAGCTGAGCTCTAATAAGGGAGGAAGTTCCTCATATATATTTGTAAGTGAAAAACTGATCACTCATTTCAATTTTTCTTTTTTACATACAAAAGTTAATTATTCATTCATTTATTAAACAAACATTTGTTTGGTCCTAATAATGTGTGAGCTACTGTGATAAAAAACGAAGGAAGATTTTCAGATCGAATGAAAGAAGAAATAAACTGTTAAATCAATAGCTACACTAGAATGTTTTGTGTGCTAAAATAAAACTAAGAACAGGGTGCCAAGGAGCAAAGAAGGGAAACTCATCCAACTTGAATGAGAAGGAAGGCAAAGGCATTCCAGAGAAGGTGACATTTGGGTTGAGTCTTAAAATTCGGCTTGATGTTAACCAGGCACACAAGAGCAGGAAGGATACCATAAGCAAAGGAATACTGAAACATGCAACAATGTGTGTTTCAAGAGGTCATAGTGCACAATGGCATATTGTGATAACTTGAATTAACATAATGGCAATGAGAATAAAGAGAAGGGGATGAATTAAGGAGATATTTCAGATAGCTTGATGTGCCCTGGATGATTGATCATAAGCAGAATGGATTGTTGGAAAAGTCTAGGGCATTTACCAGATTTGTGACTTGGGCAACAACCTGTATGCTGGTGCCATCTGCCATTGTAGGGAATACAGGAGTAAGAGTGGGCTTGTCCGGAGGTGGGATAAGTACCATCTTGGACACAGTTTTAGGAGATTAAAAAATCCAGATGTTCCAGACAGCTGGATATTTGACACAGAAATAGATCTGAACTGACTATAGAGTTATGATCATTCATGTTTTCCTTCAGGATATCTCCTTATTACATCTATGAAACCAAATTGTCAGATAGGTAAAAATTTATTTTTGCCATTGGAGAACAAAACTATTTTCAAAATTAGTGTCTGGTATCCTCATCTGCCATAAAACATGCAGAGCTAGTGTTTAATTAAAGCTTGATCCACCAGGGAACATCCCTAAATTAAGATCTGCATGGTTCTGTTGAGGAGTAGACATTCCTGGAACATTGAGAGTATGGAAGAGGATTTACTTGGCATTGGTATGACTGGAGAATTAGTTCTGGCAAAGAGGTCGACAGATGACCAGAAAATTGAGGGTTCTAAAGCAAGTGATATGTACGAATGTTCATAGCAGCATTATTTATAATAGCCAAAAACTGGAAACAACACAAATGCCTATCAACTGATGAATGCATAAATAGAATGAGGTATATCCACACAATGGAATGTAATTCAGCAGTAAAAATGAATAGAGTAGTGATACATGCTACAACATGGATGAAATGAAAACATTATGCTAAGAAAAGGAAGTCAGTATGGTATGATTCCACTTACAGGAGATGTCCAGAACATTTCTATAGAGACACAAGATAGATTACGAAAAGTAGATTAGTGGTTTCCTAGGGCTGGTGGGGAATGGAGGAGTTTGGAGGGAAATGGAGGACAATTGCTAAAGGGTATGGGGTTTCTTTGGGGAGTAATTGAATGTTCTAAAATTGATTGTGGTATTGATTATACAACTCTGTGAATGTACTAAAAAAGTATTGAATTCTATGCTTTAGATGGGTGAGTGGTATGGTGTGTGAATAATATTTCAATAAAGTCGTTACAACAAAAGAGTTTTATAGTCTTATTTCACAAATGAATATTTCAGTAACTATTTATTCAGTGCCTACCAAAAAAGCAAATACTATTCATATGATGGATTATTAAGGGGAAAAAACAAGTTGCAGAGTAATGAGTATCTTAGAAACCTATTTTATAAAAGTAAACGTCAAGGAAAGCCGTATATGTGTGTATTTACATCTGTGTAAGCATGTAAGATTTATGGAAGAATAAATACATTGCTTTCAAAAACAGAAATAGGGGAAGAAAGTGGACTATTAGCTTTTTAAAACATGTCTGCATATTTTTCTGTTCTTAAGACGAGCAGGTTATATTTTTATATTTTAAAAAATGCAAAAATGTATTTAAAAAAAAAAAACAACAAAAACCAAATGTGACTCCAGGTTTTGAGCCTCCATACAGGGGCAACATTCCTTTTTTGCATGTGTCCTTCATCAAGTGCCCACTCCCGCCCTTGGCCCAAGCTAGAGCAACTAATTTCAGTCCAACCCAACCCTGAATCCATGGGTAAAAGATTCATCCATGCTTAGAAATGGATAGAGAGAGAGAAAGAAAATAATAGTAATAATAATAATAAAAAACAATGATAGGGTATTTCGAGATTTTTTAATGGTTTTTAAATTTTTATTTTTAATTGGCATATACCTTTTTATTTATGTATTTATTTTGAGATGGAGTCTCGCTCTGTCGCACAGGCTGGAGTGCAGTGGCGCGATCTCGGCTCGCTGCAAGCTCCGCCTCCCGGGTTCACACCATTCTCCTGCCTCAGCCTCCCGAGTAGCTGGGACTACAGGCGCCCGCCACCACGCCCGGCTAATTTTTTGTATTTTTAGTAGAAACAGGGTTTCACCGTGTTAGCCAGGATGGTCTTGATCTCCTGACCTTGTGATCCGCCCACCTCGGCCTCCCAAAGTTCCAGGATTATAGGCGTGAGCCACCACGCCCGGCCGGCAAATAATACTTTTTGATGAGCACCTACTCTATGCCTGAAACTTTAAATCCATCATCTAATTTATATCCTCCTCACAAACCGAGGAGATAAGTAATCTTATCTCCACTACATATACAGAGATTGTCAGACTTGGGGAAGTTAGATAATTCACCCAAGGTCATAGAGCTGTGAAATTAGAAAGAAGTATGTGGCTGCCTGGCTCTTCTCCAAATCTCAGTAAGCTTTGTGTGTTAAAGGGCATTGAATCCATGATCATATTTAGAGTAGAGGGACAAGCCACACCTCAAAAAAAGGTACTAGATCGACTTACATGGGGTAGTAATGTCCCTTATCACTAAGATAAAGTCCTAGTCGAAATCAAGAAGGAAGAAACTTGGTAGAAACTCAGTGCTTCAATCTCAGCCAACATGGAGGAATATAGAGTAGAAATATAAAAAATCAAGAGAAACAATGAAGTCTGGGAAGTAGCCTCGAGTTCATGAGTATTTGGGGAAACAGGAAGTTAATCTTAAAGGGACTGTAACTTTGGGAGCTTTCTGAACACCTCAGACTTTTCTCTGAGGATAATGAGATCCAGGCCATTTTGCAGTAAAAGCAATTTCCATGAAAGGAATGCACAAAAGCCATAGTCATGGCTGGAGTACCAGTAAAGTGATTTAATTCTACACCCTATCACATAGAAGCAAAATTCCAATACAGAGCATGTAGTGAAGTTTCAGCTAGTCCAGGATGTGGCTGTGTCTCCTGGGCCACTGGCCCTTCAGAGATATGCTGGAGCTAGCTTGTACCAACTTGCATAGAACTGATTGTGCACATCTCCCAACCCCGTGTTCAGTGATATCACATTTGTAGTTTGTAATCATGCATGCTGGAAACATTAATACCATGAAAACTGGCAAGTGTTCCAAATTGGGGCTTTTTCCTAAAGACTGACTGTAGTTATTAACATGGATGGAAAGTGCTGAGGGAATTTTGAGAACCTGGGAGTGGAGATGGGAGGGATGAAAAGGTAAAGAAGATGATATGATATCCATTCCTCAACCTGATTTGAGCAAGGGGATCTGAATCAAATAGAGGGGACTTTACACAGCAGGAATATTGGGACATAAGCAGTACTATCTGGGTATCCAAGTTGTGACTTAGAGCAGGGAGGGAGCATTCTGTCACGTGTTTGTTCATTTTGTAGAAGATGGCTTTAGAAGTGCAATTGGGTCTGAAGGAAACAAGTCCTATATAACATCTTGAGGGTTTCCTTTCACATCTTTGTGAATACTTCTGACAGACAGCACCAGTAATAATGTCAGTGCCTGGTTGCATCTCTTCAAAGTTGCAACCAAAGACTGAGGAGGGCTCATTCATGAGACCGTGTGAGATACTCCTTGTGGACTCTCAGAAATAATCAAAGTTGACTTTGAGGGAAAGGCTGGAGGTCTGGTGTTATCAGATAGGGACTATGATCCAGTTACATTTGGGCATTCATAATAATGTTACCTCATTTCTACCCCTGCTTGTAAGACCTGGGGAATTTTGGGTTATGGTTCTCTTGTATGCCCCTTCAGATTTGGTTCCGATTGCGCTGGGCTGGAGCCCACAGATTTGGTTCACAGTTGGTTGTGTGATAGGCAGACTTCTAAGATAGTCACTCATGATTCCCACTTTCTGGTGTTCACACCCCTGTATACTTCCTTTCTGAAAAGAGGTTCACACCTGTAATCCTAGCACTTTGGGAGGCCGAGGTGAGCGGATCACATGAGGTCAGGAGTTTGCGACCAGACTGGCCAACATGGCAAAACCCCATCTATACTAAAAATATAAAAATTAGCCAGGCATGATGGTGTGCACCTGTAATCCCAGCTAGTCGGGAGGCTGAGGCGGGAGAATCACTTGAACCCGGGAGGCAGAGGTTGCAGTGAGCTGAGATCATGCCACTGCACTCCAGCCTGGGCGACAAGAGCGAGACTCCATCTCAAAAAAAATAATTAATTAATTAATTAAATGAAAACAAATAAATAAATATATAAATAAAATAAAAAATGGGCAGAACCCAGTGAATAGAATATGGAAAAGGATGAGATGTCACCTCAGCAGACTTTCTTTATTGCCTTCTTAGCTGGCACACTTTGATAAAGTAACTTGCCATGTTGGAAAAGGCCACAGTTTAAGGAATTGAGGGAAGCCCCAGGCCAAGAGCCAGCAGGGAACTGATGCCTCAGTCCAACCGCCCTTGAAGAACTGAATCCTGACAACAACCATGTGAGTGAGCTTGGATGCAGATCCTTTTCTAGTTGAGCTTCATGTAAGAAAAACCATAGCCTTGATTGACACCTTAATTACAGGGTTGTAAGAGTCCCAAAACCCATACCTAAGCTGTGCCTAAATTCATGACCGCATAAACCATGTGTTATTTCAAGCTGCTAAGTTTTTGGGGTAAGGTGTTATGCAGCAGTAGACAAGGAATACAGGCTGGGTTGGAGGCCACAGACGTTCATGCATTCTGTTTCAGATGGACCCTAACACTCAATCATAAATCTTACTGCAAAAAAAGGATAGTTAAAAGATGACAGGCTATTAAGAAAATAATACCCAGGAGCGTAAAGAGATACAGTGACAAACAGATAGACTTTGGAAAGTCAGGGAAACCTAATTTCAAATTCTGGTTGTCAAGCACAAGGTAAGGCCAAGGCCTGACAGATTTGACCAGTAAAGAAACATGAATTCTTTTTAGATTCAGGCAATTTATTACACAGACACTGAAACGAAGAATAGCCAAAGATGTCAGCTCCCCATGGCCCCTACTGAGAGAAACAGTGAAATAAAAGGGATTCAATGACTGCAACATGAATGATTGGACATTTTCATGTCTATAGACAAGAATCCTTTGGCATTGCTATCAGTTATCTACAATTGAGAGTTGTAACCGAACTCCCACAGAATCAAAATAGATAAAGGGGAAAGGCATATAGGTTACCACTGAAGTACAAATTTTTTCCTTGCATCACTATGCCAAGTGATATGAGGATATTAACTCATTCAAAATTCTCAACAATCATGTAAGAATGGTAATATTATTATTAACATTTTTAAAAGAAGAAACTTAAGCCACCCAGAAATTAAACAGCCAATCAAAGTCACACAAAGTGAGTGGCAGAGACAGGCTTTAAACTGGATCTATCATCTTAGTCACCATGCTCTCCTGCCTTTCCGTGGTAAGCCAATTAACTTGGTTGGACAAAGGTCCTAAGAAAGGAACTATTGAAAAAGGGAAGCTACCAACTATTAAGGTTAAGAGCTCTAGAGAACTGAGAAGGGATGAAATTCAGATGATCACATTGTTCTTCATCTTCCAGAAGCTGCTAAGCTTGTTGTCCTCTATGAGGCAGAAAAGAAACTAAAAGCAAAACAAAAAAAAATTTGTGTAAGGGGCAGTGTTTTATTCCCTGTGTAGACAAGAAAACTGAGATACACAACAGGTGCTATTCCCTACATGCTGGCAAGTTGGGAACAACCCAACAAACTTTTAAGAAGAACCTTTGTCTTGTGGTAGCCACATTTCCTCTTAGGACAACCAAGTGGGCTTCCTCAGTGGCAGATACTTATGAGCTTCTGTTCCTGGCCTTAAGGCTCATTTATTTTCAATCTTAGAGACAGGAAACGCTGGAAACCCCAAATTAGCACAGTTACACCTTCTCTCCCTAAAGAGTGCTTCTCAATGGGGACAGGGGACATTTGGCAATGTCTGGGGATTTTCAGTTGTCACAACTGGAAGGAGGCATGCTATTGGCATTTAGCGGGATGAGGTCAGGGATGTTACTAAACATCCTACAGTGCACAGGACAGCTCCTATCACAACAAAGGATGGTTAGGAAACTCTGCCCTATAGGCAGCAGTATCCTAAGTCACTGATGCAGACACCACTTGGAACATCTCCAGGGAAAGAAGTGCATAGGAGAGGAGGGGACAGGTTGATGAGTAAAAGCAAGCATCACCAGCATCATCCTTTAGTGAAATGCGTTTTTCAAAACAGTCAAGATGAATCAATGGAGTCCTGAATTAGTTTCTATCTTAAATTATCGAATTTACATATCTCCTAGAAAAATCAGACATCTGGCTCATAGCTGGAGCCGGTAACTGAGAATCATGCCATACAATTTAGAGTCTAAGCAACCTTTCTTCCCATGCCTGCAACATTCTCAATCAACAAATGGGATCATCAGACACTTTGCAAAATATCTAGACATCCATTTTTCTGATTTCCAAAAAAATACAGAAAGATGGAAAACCTGAAGTGCTTCATTATTCAGCAGTAAAATTGATTTACTGAGAGCCCACAAGCATAACCACTTTAACTTAACAGGTGCATTAGTATAATTTGAATGGCATAATAGCAAAGCCAAAAACCCATTCAGTCATTGACAGATATGAACAATCCCAAGAAATTAAAGAATAACAGCCTCCCCAGAATAAAACTCAAACATACATTTAAGAAATAAAATAGGCTGGGCGCGGTGGCTGACGCCTGAAATCCCAGCACTTTGGGAGGCCGAGGCGGGTGGATCACGAGGTCAGGAAATCGAGACCATCCTGGCTAACACAGTGAAACCCCGTCTCTACCAAAAATACAAAAATTAGCCGGGTGTGGTGGCAGGTGCCTATAATCCCAGCTACTCGGGAGGCTAAGGCAGGAGAATGGCATGAACCCGGGAGGTGGAGCTTGCCATGAGCCGAGATTGTGCCACTGCACTCCAGCCTGGGCAACAGAACGAGACTCCGACAAAAAAAAAAAAAAAGAAATAAAATAATCCTATCAAACAAAAGACCCTTCTGTTCCAACATAGAAGAGAGAGGGAACACAATTTTTTAGAGAAAGCCCTACCAGATTTACTTGCATGTAAGGTAGCTCCAAAGTACCTACAACATCTTGACAGAGTTTAATCGAAGTTTCTACAGTGAGGCAGAAGAAAGAATAATTCAAGCTTGTCTTATCTCCTTGAGAGATAAATTGATTTACCTTGAAATAGTTTCCTGTGCACTTCATGAGAGAGTTAATTTTGGAGGTATATGTTTACGCTACCAAGGAGCAGAAGGCCTCAAACCTTTCATTGTGAAGTAAAAAGGTTGGCCCACTCATTGGCCCTATTATGTTTACAAGGAAACACTCTAAGGGGAGACAGCCATCCCTTCATCCCTCAAAGAAATGTTATCATTTTATCCTTTTGTGTACAAAGAAATGACAAATGAATAAGTATATGTTTAGCCCCAACTAAGTACTAGGCATTTACAGTACAGTCAATTCTCATTACTTACAGTAGTTAATGTTCTATAAAGTCACCACGAACACTGAATGAGCAAATACAGAACCATTGCTCCTAAGGGAAATACTGGATTGGGTTTCTGTAGCATCTGGTTACATTTTCATCAACTGATTAATACATTACTTCATTTTGTGTATTTCTGTTTAAAGATACTTTGTTTAATACATATTGTTGATTAACTACCTTGACTCATGGCCAGCAGCACTATCACTCATGCCTGAATGAATCTTATCTAACACACCTGTTTTCTCCATAAAACATATTACAGTATTTTTGCACTTAGGACAGCACTTCAGCACTATACTTGGGAGCCATTTCAAACAGCAAAATCACCAAAAAACATGGCATTGAATGGACTAAAAAAAAAGACATTGGAGATATTAACCTGGCCTTAGTTTAGGAGAATGGAAAATATTTAGTATTAGTCAGTATCTGATGCCTATATTTTGAATGAATCTTCTTATAAAAGCATCAGTAGTTGAAAGTAAACTGGGGCTAAAGGAGATGACACATGAAAGGAAATAAATTCAAAATAATTTTTAATATTCTTCAAATATTCTTGTCTGACACTTGGTTGAGGATCAGTTACAGTTTTACAGTCTTTTAATGTAAACTCCATAACTTAGAGAGTAAGAGGTTTCCGTAAATACCTAATCCAGACCTTTAAGAACGTTTCAAAGCAACTTCAGTGAAAAATATAATCAATACTTTCAGAAGAAACTGAATAAACCTATTTTTTCAAATGTTCCTGTTTCCAACTAGATCACTATCTAGAAATGCCAAGCTTAAAAAGCAAAGATTTAAGAAAAGTGGTCTTATTCTTGAATTCTTAATGAAATCTATTTTTTTTTCAGGAATGGGAATATTAGTGAGATATTATTAAAGTTTGTAGGGTTAAGTATCATATAAGGGTTTTACCATAATAAGTAGTGGCTTTTCTTAGGTACCATCCTTTGAGGAAGTGCTATAATTGAGATCATAATAAAACAAAAGGCTTTTGGATTTTTCTTTTAGAATAGAGCAACTAAGCCAGCTTCGATGACTCCCAAGGAGCTATCATATTTTTGTTTAAATACCTGCCTGTGAGCTATTTAAGTACATTTTTAAAAGTTGTAATCAATAGACAGAGAATGCTTCCTTTTGTCAAAGCCAGCTTGTAAAACTGCAAGTAACATAGACTGGTTGGTCAGGAGACAAATTGCGTGAAGTTCTAACTCTGGTTATTAGGGCTAAATCTTACTTGTGAATCAACCATGGTGGTAGAGCAACATTTTGTTCCTAATTGGTGTCTGATAATTATTGCAAAATGAATTAATGAATGGGTTAGTGCATTGAGAATGCCAGGGGGGATGGGGAAGCAACAAATAACATTCTCAACAGTCTCACCAATTTCAACCAATAGGAATGTGTCACGAGAGTCACTGCTTCCTTTTTTGAGTTTGTCCTTTTCAAAAAAATTCAATCATTTCACCTCTTCATCTTTCTTGTATTGCAGTTGTATTGTCTCCTTTCTTAAGCAGATATACCAATAAGCAAGATTCATTTTTATCTGGGTGAAGGATAACTATAAGGGGGGGGCTAAGAATGGGGCCAGGAAATGTTAAACTTCCTTCCTGCAGTTGAAGTGAAAATCTGTGTTGCCAGGTTACATTAACACAGTTCATCATGCGTTTAGTAACTATGATGTGTCATTAAATGCTAGGATATTCTCCCATTGTACCAATATTTACTATACCTGCATAGAATGACACCATTGCCTTATTTTTACAGGGATACAGGTACTCAGGAGAAGAGTTTAAGACAACTCCTTTTTATAATGCCTTTAATCTGCCATAAACCTAATTATAAGACTTAAACCTCATCTTAAAGTTTTTCCTATTTCTAAAAAGCTTTTTAGCCATGGTGGATAAAGTACCTTGTGCTTTGCCAATTTGATGGCTAACAATTGAATGGAACTATGAAAGCTAGGAGAATATTATCACCACTACCACCCACTGATTCAGCAAACATTTGCTAGACTCTTCGCATATGATGGGCTGTGAGCTGGTTGCTGGGGATACAGAAGAATAAGCTATGAGCCCTACCCATAAGCACTTTTAGTCTAGTAATCATAAGCATCTGTGTAAACAAATAGCTCTATGAAAAAAAACATAAACTATAATAAATGCATGTATAATGTATGTACAGTGGGACCCAAAGAAGGCCATCATCAATTCTGCCTAGAAGGTTGAGGAAAGGCTTCAGAGAAGTTGAACCAAGCGTTGAGTAATGAGTTGGTACCAAAGTAGTTAGATCCCTTACAGTGAGGTGTTATTCTTCAAACTTGAGTGATGTAATGATAGAAAAAAAAAATGGTTTGGCCTCTCAGAGTTGACACACAGTATTTTTTTGTTCTAATGATATTTTGAAATGTACATACATTAAACTGAATATACAATCCTTATGCTCTTATTCTATTATAAAATAAAAACAAATTTACAAGTTAAATATGATCAAAGTTACAATGCCAATGGAATCCAAATTAGCTACATTTTACTTAATGTAATGGATGATGTTGTTTTCCTGAAACTAAATTGCTGATGTTGCATCTTCTCTTTCTCTGGCTTATCAAACTAATATGTGCAAAGTAATATCCTTAAAAATAAAATAACATGAAAGAAGTTGTTTTATTCCATGATGAAAAGCTGTAGTTGTTTTCCCTGGAAGAAACCGCTATTTCTAATTTTGTTTCTCTGATAGGTATTTCTATATTTCTCAATAAACTGCTCATTCTGATATTTTAATTTACCTATCAACCTTCAGCAACTTTTATTGATTTCTTGATTTTTAGATATAAACTTAACCGACTTAACTACTACTCACTTCACCTCAATATTTCACCGAAGATAGTGACAAGAGTGGTCACCTTTGTAACTTAAACAGCATTTTAAACCTCTATGCCTGGGACTATCAAATATAGACTCTTCCTCTTTTCTCCCTATTTTGTTAGACAAGGATACTATTATCCCATTCTTCCTTCCGTGTCTTCTCCTTCCCTTTCATCTTCCAAAATCCTAGAAATAGTCAAGTACGTCTTTCTTTTGCATAACATTTATATCTTGACTTGTAAGGACAGTTAAGTTGCTTGTGATTTATTTATAGATTAATTCTAAAAGTTAAAAACATACAAGATTTGTTAACATTCGTTTAACCAAATATTGTTTATTCTAGAACCAAATGATATTCTCTGAAAGCAGACGGCTAGAGGCAGACTATCGAAATCCTAGCTCTGCCTGTATTATCTGTGTAACCCTGAATGAGCAACCTCACTCTGCCTCCATTACCTCATCTGAAAAATAGGGGAAAATAATTTTACCTACTTCATAGGGTTCCTATGAATATTTAAGTGATTAGTATATGTAAAATACATAATGCCTACACATGGTAACTTCTCAATAAATATTAGGTTTTATTATAATACCTTTGCTTCCTATGGCTTTCAGAGGAGAATGTTTCTAGGGTTAGGTTTGAATTGATTGTCTTCTTTTATGTACTATACTAACGGCCTTATCTTTATTAATCACCAAACTGTTCCTGTTGTCTCTTCTGCTGATTCCCCTTATATCTGGACGTTTTCTTCTTAGACCCCTCCATTTTCCGGTGTGTGTCCTCTCTCCTCTAGCTGGGCTGGATGTTCACTAAGTCCACTCAGCCTTGTTATGCTTAGATTTATTTCTCTGTCCCATCACCTTGGAGCTCCTTTCCACTTCTGTTTTCTCTTAGATCCTCTATTTTCTCTGCCTGTTGTCTATTGGCTTATTTTATCCTATTTAAAAAATAAATATATCTTCAAGCAACTTCCCCCCAGAAAATGCATTGGTGTCAAACTTTCTTGCATATCTAAAGTCTTCCTTCTGCCCTCATACTGGTTTGTTATTTTCTCTATTTGTGAAATTTTAGATTAAAGACATTTTCCATCAGAATTTTGAAATTCTTGTTTTTAACAGCTTTTAGTGAAGTGACCATGCATCCCAGTTCACCTGTGATATTTCCAGTTTACACCTGTTATCCCGAGACCGATCCAGATAAAATGTCCTGCTTTGGGTAATAAATTAATTACATGATCCCTGTAGTGTATAGCATCTGGTGTTACCGATGAAAAGAAGATGGTGGTTTAATTCTTGTTCTATTCCAAGCAACTTGTATTTGCCTTTGAGAGTGTTTAGACTTTTCTATTTATTCTTGGTGTTCTGGAAAATATCATAAAATATGTAGGGTTTTTTTTTTTTCTTTTATTGTGTTGGCTGCTTGGTTTTCTCTTTCAATCTGAAAGCATTTTCTTGTTCAATTTACAGAAAATTGTCTTCCCTAACTCCTTTGAACACTTTCTTCTCCCAGTTTTTCTTTATTTTCACTTTTTTTAATTCCTAAGTTTCAACTTAGGTTATTGAGCGGATGTCTGTGCTACTTACTACAATAGGAAATACAAAAAAAAAAAAGGAATAGATGTATTGAGAGAATCAATTTTAGACAAATGCTTTGCCTACGGGACATGTAAGGAGAGACCAAAATGACATATTCTCTACTTAGAAAAGATGTCCTCTCCCTTTATCTACAATTCTTTAAGAAATGAGAGCACGTCTTACTCATAGTTTTGTTGATTTAAAAAAAAATCACTTTGGAAATTATTTGGGAAAGGTATATTGATCAAAAATCCCTGAGTCAAAATATGATTTCTTTATTATGTCAAAGGTTTCAGTGCAGGTTAACATGTTCCAATCCCTATAATAATCTGATAACCTGATAGACAGGGAAGGATTAATGCTGATTCCAATGGCACAAAACTGGCAGTCGCATGAAAAGGACTAAGTAAGATGTTTAAAAAGCATATTGCTTTTGTCCTTTTTCTTTTTCTTTCCTTTGCTAGTTTTTTCCTTCTTAATCACATTACCAAAACATCAGTCCTCACAGTTCGGAGTAAGTTGCAAGACTTGGAGTATGGTACAAAAACACTCCAAGGACAGAAGATATTTCCAGCTGATTATGCCACTTGAAAAAGAGAAGAGGCTGAGAGTATGAAATATTAAACTGCCTCTCCTGAAACTCTCCAGGAATTCTGTGGTCACCACTGCACAAAATGTTCCCTTATAGTATAGCAAATTGGAGCCTTAGGGACTCCAGTTGTTGTTCAGTTCATTTAAGCATTTGGCCCAGAGGATTCCTAAGGGATTTTCGTTAGTTCCTTCCCACGGTCATTTCTTTGGCATGGTTGATATGGTTTGGCTCTGGGTCTCCACCCAAATCTCATCTGAAATTGTAATCCCCACATGTCAAGGGAGGCACCTGGTGAGAGGTGATTGGATCATGGTTGCGGATTTCCTCCATGCTGCTCTGGTGATAGTGAGTGAGTTCTCATGATATCTGATGGTTTAAAAGTGTGTGACTTTCTCTCTCTCTCTCTCTCTCTCCTGTTTTGTCATGGTAAGACATGCTGGCTTCTCCTTTGCCTTCCACCATGATTGTAAGTTTCCTAAGGCCTCCCCAACCATGTAGAACTGTGAGTCAATTAAACCTCTTTTTTTTATAAATTACCAAGTCTTAGGTAGTTCTTTACAGTAGTGTGAAAATGAACTAATACAATGGTGTTGGCAGATATACATGTTGAAGTATTTAAGCAGTCTCCAGTCTGGCAAAGGAATCTATGGGCAATAGGAGGCCCTAAAGAGTGAACTTATCCAAGAGATTGTCGAGACTTAGGAGTGGGATACTGATAACAGAACATCATTTATCTTGCATTAAACAGAACTGCTGGGCCACAAAAGAGATTTAGAAATCAAAATGGTACCTGAAGAAATATGATTTCCTTTTTGTGATTGAAAGACATCTTATTGTACACCCCAAATGATCAGGAATATTATCAACACTGATGAATTGCCTAGACACCCCCATCTGTTGGAAGTGCTATCGGCTGTCAGCCCTCACTGAGGACTACCTCAGCTAAATCTAGCAGACTAAATCAAGCCCATGCATTTTTTCCAGGGCAATCTCATTCAATGATAATTGACCCAGGATGCATAAAGACTCAGACCCTGGGCTTATCCCTGGACAATTTTGAAGGGACATCCAGCTTCAAAGTTCCTGTGAATTGCTAATGGGACTGCATTCCAGCTCAACTTCTCCCTAGCCCAATCCTGCTTCCTTTTATAGATGTTGGAAGGTATCCAAACACTCCCTAATAAATACCTCAGACTTTAACTTCAAGTTCCAATCTATACCATCTCCAAGTTTGCTTCTCAGGCAACCCAACTTATAACAAAGGCGAAGAGCTTAAAGTGCAAGTGCGTTGCCAAAAGGCATCATTATACCTCCAAGTCTATGGGAGCAGCCTCTTTATGTTTACACAGTGTTCCAAAGTTTGTATCTCATTAGAGTTTTTGGTCCACTCTGTGAGTTGAGGTCAATTTTATCTCCAATTTAAAGATCAGAAATCAGAGTTTCAGAAAAGTTCCGTGACCAGTAGTACATGGCTCAATTTACTAAATCATTGGTAGAATCCTAATAATGATAGTGTAGAGTGGCCTTCAGGTTGGGTACTGCTAAATTTGACTGTCACTTCCTGTATGAGTTTTCCATTGCCACCAAAACAAATTACCACAAATCTAGTGGCTTACAAGAACACAAATTATTATCTTATAGTTCTGTAGGTCAGAAGTCCTTGAGGGCTTAGCTGGTTTCTCACCTTCATGTTTAACAGGGCCAAAATCAAGCTGTTGGCTGACTGAGCTCTTATTAAGAGGCTCTGAGAAATATCAGCTTCCAGAGTTATTCAAGTTTTCAGGTCCTTGTGATTGTAGGACTGAGGTTCCCATCTCCTTTCTGGCTGTCAACCAGGATTTTTGCTCGTAGAGGCTGCCCATGTTCCTTCTTATTCTATGTGGCTCCTCCTCCAACACAAGCCAGTCAAGTTCTTTTTATGGCTCAAATCTTTCCAATTTTGTTTCTGTTGCATCTCTCTGAGGCCTAATCTGCATTTCTCTTTTGTTTCATCTCCCTTCTAACTTCAGCTGGAGAAAATTCATTGCCTGTAAGGTCTTCTGTGATTAGATTGAACCCATCGGAGTAATCTAGGTTTCTCTCCCTGTTTTACGGTCCAGTAACCAAAATTACATTAACAAAGTCCCTTCAGGTTAATACCTAGATTAGTGTTTGATTGAATAATCAGGGGATGGGAATCTTAGGAGGCCATCTTTGGAATTCTGCCAACCGTATTTTGGGATTTGTGTATCTAAAGCAGATGGCAGCCCCAGGACCCAGGAAGCAGGTTGTGTCTGATACATTTGAGTTTGCTAAATTTGGCCGCTGCTTCTGAGAGGCCGCCACCTCTGAAATAAGGCACTATGAAAAACCAACAAAATTGCACAGCATTCTTTACACTCAGCCCCCATCTCCTTGAGATGTACCACTGTACAGTCTAAATATCGCTGATAGTTCTTTATGGTCAGGGTTTCCCAAATGTTCCTAATGATAGTATGCAGTTATTTCCCAGGGCTCTCCTCTAGATCCTTATTCAGTGTATCTGGGATGGAGCCCCCAAAATTCATGTTTTTTGAAGTACCTCCATGTCACCTTATCCTAAGGGAAGATGGGGAAGCACTGTCATAAGACTAAAGCCCTTTCCTGACACGAGGTTCTTACATTTACTATTCCCTCTGTCTGGGTTACAACTGCCCTTGCACTTTGCAGGTCCAACTCCTTCTCATCCTTCATGTCTCAGTTTTCGTGTTCTCTTCTCAAAATAATGCTCCCTGACCACCTTATCTACTTGAGATTGTTCTCTTCCTAATTATATTTCAGCCCCTCACCATTTTCATTTCCTGCACAATGCTGATCATAATCTGTACACATTTTGTTAAAGCATTTACTTGTTTCTTATTTATCACCTAAACTAGCATGTAATATTGACCAAGGCAAGGCTCCTTTTATATTAGGCTCAACAAGTGTTCATTGAATGAACAAATGAATGGAAAAAGTGCAGAAAACTTATGAGCATGACACCACACTCCAATAAAAGCCAAAGTCCGCCAGGGCAAAAACATTCCCTAGGAACTCTCTTGATTTCTCCATTTTTCTGATGAAAATATGTGAAAAAATAAAATGTTTTTGTCCCGTTTGAATAAATAAACTTTTTGGAGGTGGATGCAATAGCAAGTCCACTGAGAAAAGATTCGTGTAGTGCTAGTATTTCAAATATTAAGGAAAACCGAAACCAATTTGTTTCATGAGCACTTATTACTATCTACCCATGTGATAGTCTTCTGCTAAAATCTGTACCCAAATGTGTATAGACTGTCACCTAAACATTAGTGAATAACCTAAACTTTAGGTTTAAAACTACTTCAAGTGCTTCTCTCTTGGTTACTGTAAGTGCTGGATATAAGTCCTACCCTTTTAGGAGCTAAAGCTTCCATGAAGCAAATTTTGCTTCAGGATTTATTTACGTGTGAGTAAGCAAGGGGAGTACCTCTCCCTTCCTTCACCAGCCCTTAGATCTTTGCTCCATCTTTCTTTGCCCTTCTCTGTGCCCTAGGAGGCTGACCTCTATGGGTTTCATCAATTAACCCCCATACCTCTGGCTTCTGGTTGCATTCAACTAACGGGAGGTATACCTGGAGAGCAATCAGAGCACAGGAAACTTTTTAAAGGATCAAAGTAATTATTCCCCTGGCTCTCTCCCAGCTCCATGCTATTCTTCTGTGATCACATTTCCTGTCAGTGGCCCCTCTTCTATGGTTGCAGCTATCGCTGTACCTGGTAGCTCTGTTCCCTCCCTTGCCTCATCATGGCTAAGGGTGCTAACATCTTCTTGATGTTGTTACACTCTGGTGCCCCAACGTCTTTTAATGGTTCCATTAAGTCTACCCATACTTCTAAATAATTCCTTCAGTAAAAATATCTCTTCAAAACTCCCAGCTCAGTGTACTGTTTTCTGCTTGACTTCTGACCTATATGATCATTTTCCTTGGCCCAATTTCCCATTTCACTTGTATGATTACAAGACCAGAGAAGCTGAGAGGGCATTTCTAGGCTGTTGTCTTCTTCTGCCTACTAATTACAACCATCCAGGATGCTAGGCAAATGTCTTCTACCAGTCTTTTTTCTGTCTCCATACTTCTGATACTTTTTAAAAAACCAAGAAAGACAAAACAAAAATTGTTCACAACTGGACAGGGATTTTCTTTTCAGCTTAATAGAAATTAGAGCTTAGAGTTTAAAGCTAATTTAAATTTCTTTAAATGAGGAAGCTTACCTTGACTATTTATATTTGCAAGCTTAATTGTTCAGCTTTGGAGCATTTTCAATAATTTTTGAATGGTAATAAATTATTTGAGTGGCCTCTTTTATTTATAAAGTGTTTCATTTGGCTGTGTTTCAAGAAATGCAACCTGGCAAATGATACTTGTTATATAAATGGTTCAGAAAAGAAACAAATAAAGAGCTGATAAGGTATCCATTTTTGAATCACTGTAAATGGGTCTTAGCGCTTGAACAAAGCTCATCAGATGAGTATTTACCATTATGCCTAATTGCAAAGAGGCTACTTTCTACAAATGGGTTGTAACCCTATGCCTATCAATACAACTGAAATTTTATACAGATAAATGAGGTATTATGTGGAAAATTCTTTGGATCTTAGGTGAAAAGGAGATACCAGTAAGGTGAAAACACTGGACCTGGATCTATCCTTAGCTATGACACAGTCTAGAAATAAAATTTTCAACAAGTTACTTTACCAATTCATGCTTCAAGTTTTAGTAATAAAAAATTCTTGCTTCATAAATAATAAGTTAGTTTGTGTATCCTCCAAAGCAGAGCCTGAGACAGGGACTAGAGCGCAGGTGATTTATTTGAGAGGTAGTCCCAGAAAGTAGAAATAAGAAAGCAGGGTAAATGAGTCAGGGAAGAAGAAAAATATAATTAAAAACTGCATGAATAAGCTTGTTACCACCGTGGGTAACTTGAACTCAAACTCATTGGGAACTCTCTGAGCATCTAGGTAGAATGTTTCTCAGAGTTGTTCCTCTGAAAGACGGGGGACAATGGCTAGAGCATTTGTCCAAAGACTCTCCACTCGAAGGTTGCCACCACTGGATGTTAACTCCTAGCACCTCCAGCTGTGTTTGTCCGGAGGTTAAGAGGGCCTCTAGGGCCCTAGGGCAGAAAAGAAAAGCAATGCTCTCTGTCCTTGAGGTTGAATACATTTATGATGCAGAGAACTGTCCACCGTAGAGGTGCTAAAACCAGAGAGAAGTGATGGGGGGAAAAATGCATCTGTTGCAGGAAATATACTTTAATTGCTTTTTGTTCAGGGCTTAAACTAAGGAAGTTGTGGTGGGGAAGGGGAGGGAGGAAAGTTTCAAAAGGCATCTGCAGTAGAAATACCAAGGTTCATGACTAATCAAATGGAAAAGTCTGGAATGAACTTGATACTTCTGGCATGGAAGACTGGATACATAATTGAGTTGATCACTGAGATAGTAAATATAGTGCCAGGACAGTTTTGTTGAAGGAAAACAAAGAGATCACTGTTAGACAAAACTTGGTTCAGAATAAAACTTTGTTCACTTTCTAGTCTCCCTAATGTTCAGAGAGCCAAGTCTCTTCCATCACAATGTTATTCCAGAATTCTCTAATTCCTTGTGGTAATAGGATTCTCAATTTAGGCCAGTAAATGGACAGTCAGTTGAGCTACCTTTCTACAGCAGATTAGGTTGTAAAATGAACCAATGAAGATTTTTCATGGGTGATATTGGCCTTGGGAGTATTTAATCCTCTTCATGTCTGATGTGGCCTTCACATGGAGGGATAGCAATTAATGTAGTCCTCCTGGCCTCTCCATATGAGAATGACTTACCTGTTTGGTATGAGGTAACAAAATGAGCTTGCATAATCCTTCTCCTTTCTCCTCTTCTTAGCCTGCCTGCAGAGGGTATAGGATTTTTATTTCTCTTATCTATACCCTTGTATCAGAGACCTATGGTTTTCAGGAATGTGATGAATTAATACATTAAGTCTGATTTATTATAGAGATAGGCGTTAAGAAGTCCAAGTGTCCACAAATATAAACCACGTTCTCCAATATCCTAAATATTGGTTTCTCTGTGGCTCTGCGGCCCAGGTAGCAAAGAGGGATGCGATTAGGGCTTCTTGAACCTCCACAAATGAAGGCTATTCAACCAGAAAGAACCACCAGAATCCTACCCACAAACTGCAGCTCACTCCAGAAAGGTATTGGTGATAAACAGAGAGACTTAATAACTGCTTAGGAATAGGGTGAGTTTTAAAAATGAGACAAATGAAAGAGGATACATTTCCAGGAATTTAACAAAGAGGTAGCCAGAAGTCTAGACAATGAGCCCAGGTGACCAGACATACAATGGTTTATGTAATTAGAATACACAGGAGGGTTACACTGGAATATTGGAAATATGAGGGGATAGAGAAAAAGACTGCTGTTTGGAACAGAATGTCTTTATAGGATATCTATTTCACTGAAAGGGACAGCATTTTCTGGCTATTTCTCTTTCAGGGTCAGACAGCCAATTTTCCCTGTTACCAAGCATTTTGGCAGAATTATTATTTCTTTGTGCTTGAAAGGGCCTTAGAAAATTAATCCAGCTCCCTTATTTTTCTGTCCCCTCTAAACCTAGGTACACAAAGTTTTTCATAAAGGGCCAGGTATTAAATATTTTGGGTGCCACAGGGTCTTCATCACAACTCAGCTCTGCCATTGTCGCAGTGAAAACAGCCATGGACAATACATAAGCAAATGGCCATGGTTGTGTGCCAAGAAAATTCAATTTGCAAAAATATGCAGTGGGCCATATTTGACCTGCAGGCTGTAGTTTGCCAACATGTGCTCTCCACACCAGTGCTACTTAAAATATGGCCTGAGGACCAGTGCCCATTCAAAACAAATGTTTATTATAAGTCCACAATGAGATAGGTGCAGAAGTTGACAGTAAGCATTTAGAAACTTGCATCACAATTTGACATTACTGATATCTAAACACACAATTTTTAAGTAATATATTATTTACCAAAAGTATCAGTTGATGATGAATTGGAAATAAAACACCTGGTCCTTCACCCATACAGTTTGAGAAGCAAGACTAAATTCCATGCTCATCCTCATTTTCCAGACGGGGAAGGAGATTCAGAGAACAGAGCTGTTCAGTGTCATCCAGTCAATTAGAGGCAGAGCCAGAATTTGAACCCAGGTTTTCCAATTCCAAGTTCAGTGATGTTCCATCATAAGGTACAGATGTCGTAGGCTATGTTAATGACCTCATGCCTTATAACCTTCCTGCATGGCCACAGCTATAGCCTTGAGCCCTTAAGTGTGCTCAGAAAGTTAGATGATCATATACCAAGTGATTTTCTGTCAAGGTGAGGAATAGAACCCTTCAGCTTCTGAACTCCTAACCCTGTGTCTGGTGTAACCTGGGCCCAAGTTGTTGCTCCAGGCCGGTCTGTCCTTTCCCAATTATTCATCCAGGATTCTGCAACTTTCAGGCTAAATAGATATGAGAAAGCAAGAAGAAGAATTAATTTCAGTATCCCTTTTTCATTTCCTCGCATGCAAAATTGTTGGATTATAAGGTGAGCCCTATGGCTCTCAGTGAAATAAAAAGCGCATTGTCCCAAATATTCTGCCTTTCCTCCTATTCCCTACCATCCACCCGAAAGATTTGTAACCCTCACTTACATAGAAAAAAAAGATCTACTTATATACCCAAAGACAGTTCAGCTAGCTATTCAAAATGCAATGAGTAATGCGTGACAAATGCAATGTCAGTGGAAGATAGAGCAGCTGACATCATTTGTAGAGGGCTCTTAAAAACCTACAAGTCTAAACGATGCCAAAGATTCATCAAACGTGTCCACAAGATCAGCATAAAAAATGGTTACTTAAAAATGAATGAAAAGTATCGATTCAGAAATGAAAAAGAAGACTCCTGCTAATGTAATTCAGTCTGTGAGATAAAATGGCCACACCATGGTAGGTCAAGGATCAGTTTTAGACACAACTGCTTGAATTTTATTTAGGGGACATTTTAATGCTTAGCAGTCTCAATTTCAGATTCCACTGATTTGGTACCATTGGTAAATGATTTAGGATTCTGGCCAAAGTTTGCCTGCTCTGGATAAATGCTGCATAGATTTGAGACAATTAGTATTGGACATTTATTGTGTATTTGATTCATACTAACAGACATTTCTAATTCTACATCATTTTTCTCTTTTCTTTAAATAGAGCCCTAAAGAGTCTTTGTTAGATGAAATGACAAGCTACTTTATTGTGTTTCTAAATATCTGCATGAAACAAAAGGCACTTAATTTTAAATGTCTTATAATTCAGATGCTCCACAATTCTGATGGGCCTTTTCTTTTAATTAATCTAGTGTTGACTAGTATTTTTAGAATCACTTCATTGTTGATGTGTCTAGGGCAATGAAGACATTCAGGTTTACATGTATTTAAAAACGTTCACCAAGAGGAAATGAAAAAAAAAGTGCAACTGCTATGGAAAACAGTATGGTAGTTCCTAAAAAAAAAACAAAAAAAAACAAAAAAAAAAAAACAGAATTATGGTATAACCCAGCAATCCCACTTCTGGGGAGATATCTAAAATAATTGAAAACAGAACTCAAAGAAATATTTTCATATTCATATTTATTGCAGTATTAGTTATAAAAACCAAGAGGTGGAAGCAACCCAAACGTCCATCAATGGATGAATGGAAAAAGAAATCATGGTGTATAGTTACAATGGAATATTGTTCAGCCTCAAAAAAGAAGAAAATTCCTTCACATGCTACATCATGGATGAACTTTGAAGACATTACGCTAAGCGAGATAAGTCAGTCACAAAAAGACAAATACTGTATGATTCCACTTATAAAAGATATGCAATATAGTCAAACTCATAGAAACAGAAAATAGAGTGGTGGTTTTCCAGGACTGGGAAGAAAGGGAAATAGGTAGTTGTTACTCAGTGGGTATAATTTCAATTTTCCAAGATGAAAAAGTTCTAGAGATCAATCACACACCAATGTGAATATACTTAACACTACTGAACTGTACACTTAAAAATAGTTGAGATAATACATTTTGTGTGTACTAACACAGTTTAAAAAAATAATAATAATTTGCATCCCAGGAATGAAGCCCACTTGATCATGGTGGATAAGCTTTTTGATGTGCTTCTGGATTCGGTTTGCCAGTATTTTATTGAGGATTTTTGCATCGATGTTCATCGGGGATATTGGTCTAAAATTCTCTTTTTTTGTTGCATCTCTGTCAGGCTTTGGTATCAGGATGATGTTGGCCTCGTAAAATGAGTTAGGGAGGATTCTCTCTTTTTCTATTGATTGGAATAGTTTCAGAAGGAATGGTACCAACTCCTCCTTGTACCTCTGGTAGAATTTGGCTGGGACGCAAGGCTAGTTCAACATATGGAAATCAATAAACGTAATCCAGCATATAAACAGAACCAAAGACAAAAAGCACATGATTATCTCAATAGATGCAAAAAAGGCCTTTGACAAAATTCAACAGCCCTTCATGCTAAAAACTCTCAATAAATTCGGTATTGATGGAACGTATCTCAAAATAATAAGAGCTATTTAT
>NW_012101857.1:7630-15099 GCF_000951045.1 Mandrillus leucophaeus | reverse complement strand
AAGGATGAGTTAATGTCCTTTGTAGGGACATGGATGCAGCTGGAAACCATCATTCTGAGCAAACTTATCGCAAGAACAGAAAACCAAACACTGCATGTTCTCACTCATAGGTGGGAATTGAACAATGAGATCACTTGGACACAGGAAGGGGATCATCACACACCGGGTCCTATTGTGGGGAGGGAGGAGGGGGGAGGGATAGCATTAGGAGATCTACCTAATGTAAATGATGAGTTAATGGGTGCAGCACACCAACATGGCACATGTATACATATGTAACAAACCTGCACATTGTGCACATGTACCCTAGAACTTAAAGTATAATTAAAAAAAAAAAAGAAAAAAAAAGAAAAACACAGAGAACTAGTTTCAAATTCTAACTCTACTATTAATAGTTTTTTGACTGGACAACTCTAAGATTCACTTTCCCATATGGGAAGCTCACTGTATAACAATGAAAATTAAATTGGATTAAATGTAAAAAACAAAAAGTTAATTTTAGAAAATACTCACCAGGCCTCTACATATGCCATCATGGAGGCTTAGGAGGTAGTGCTTTAGCGGGAAAACAACCTAGACTGTGGCATTAATAGATCAAGATTCAAATCCAGCCTGTCATTGTGTCAGGCAAGGTAAAGTACTTTTCCAAGCTTCGATTCCCTCATCTATGATATATTTCTCTTGTAAGACCATTGATCAGATTAGAAGTAAACATGAATATAAGGCTTCTAGCATGCTCAAAAACTGATGGCTACAATGATGATAGTGAGGATGTCGAACATGATGATGATGATGGTGACAACTTGTTGCAAGTTGCTACAGGAGAAATAAAAATCAAAAATAATTCCCAGCCTTAAAGGTCTTTTAGTGTTTGGGTTTTTTTTTTTTTTTCTATTTGCTTCTATCTAGCAAATAAGGATACCCCCCCAGGTTGGGGTTTTTTGGGGGTTTTTTTTTTTTTTTTTTTTTTTTTTTTTTTGGATGCTGTGGGGAATCAGTGACGAACCTATTCCTTTATTTTATAATGGAGTAATTTTCAATGATGAGCCCACAATCTTCTATTCCAAAATCTTTATTTCCCGGGAGCAAAATAACCTCAAATCATGACCTGAGCCTGACTGCCACTGAGTTTTGAAGGCACTGCCTATGAACGAGACAGTCTATGCTTAAAAGTCAGGAGTAAACCACTCCACAAAACACTTTGCGCATTCTTTCCTTGGATAAATTCCTTTCTGCTCGTATATGTTAGTTGTCATGCAGCCTGTGTGATTTATAGTTTATAGTCACAGATGATGCCATGCATTATAGTTACTCTAGGATTTGTCTGCCATGTGGATTATTTTTAGGGCCTTCCTTTTGAAATTTTTATCTTAAGAAAAGCCTGTCATGGATCATCATGATTTTGGCTGTAAAGAATTTTTAATAAAGTATACTGGGTTACCTTATGAATAAGAAGAAAACTAAAAGGGCCAGATAGCTAGAGTGGTGGGTTCTTGTTTTGTTTTGCCTTAGGTGATCAATAAAAACAAATAAAGTTCTTAAACAAGTTTCAGATTTTGATTATCTAGGCCAGGGGTTGGCAAATTGTTTCTGTAAAGAGCCAAATAGTAAATATTTCAGGCATTGCAGGCCACACTGTTTCTGTTCAACTCCACTACTGGAGCACAAAAGCAGCCATAGACAATATATAAATAAATTAGTGTGACTATATTTATGGATACTGAAATGTGTTCCAATAAAGTTGTACTTATGGATACTAAAATGTGAATTTCATATAATTTTCAATTGTCACTAAATATTTTTCTTTTGATTTTTCCAACCATCTATAAATACAAAAAATCATTCCTAGCTTGCAGGCTGTACAAACATAGACCACAGGCCAAATTTGACATTCAGGCTAGAGTTTGCTGAGCCCTAATCTAGGTAAATTGTTCTTTGGAATATTGTCAGTACCAAGAAGTGTCCTAAACATCCACAAAATAAAGTCCAAACATCATAAATAGCATGCCAAGGCTTTCATTATCTGAACTGAAACTTTTCTCCCATTACCACGCTCCAGTCATCCTCTATCCAGGTGTATCCAGTTTTTCATCATTCCCAGGACTGTCATATCACCATGCATTTTCCTCTCTTTTGTTCCACCATTTCTACACGGTAAAAACCAACTCATGTCTTAAGGTACAGCTCCACTGCTAAGTTCTTCATGAAAAAAGTTCCTTTATGCACTCCTTCCCCCCATTGGAACTAATTTTTAATGTCTTTCTGGTTCACAGCCCTTTTTGTATATCTCACCCGTGAGATGTATATTGTCACGTATCCTTATGATATTTTAAAATCTATTTTCTAATTAGATGGTCATCTCCATGAGGGGAGAAGATGTGTCTCATTAATAGCTGTGTATTCTTCAAAAGTCAATTCTCAACACAACGCCTTGTATTTAACAAGTGTTCAATAAATATTTGTTAATGAGTATATTTATTAATGTATGCAGACATATAATTAGAAATATGTTCACTAACCCACATCTATCCTCATTCCCTTTGAGCCCTGGTGGGAAGGGGATGAGGAAGAGCTTTCCTCTGAAAAGGAGACAATTACTGAAGAGCTGCCAAGCATTTTGAACTACTTGTAATCTGAGCCCTTATTCATGCTGGCGGCAAGTGGGCACAGCTTTCATGGCTCCTAAGATGAGAGTCATCACAAGGGAGCATTTCAGGTAATCTTAGCAAGGCTATGGCTTTAAGCAAGCTTAGAAATTACCTAATTCCAGTAGTCCTTGTAAAATTAGAAGGTAGAGCTCAGAGAAATGACAGAACCTGCTGAAATCCCCATAGAGTCAAGACTGGGACACAGAAGCTCTGAGCCAGAGCTGGTTCAACTACACTTTGTTGAATATATGTTTTCATTCCTTTGTGGTGAATACCTAGAAGTAGAATTTCTGGGTCCAATGTAGGTGTGTGTTTAACTTTATAAGAAAAGCATACTGTTTTCCCAAGTGGTTGTATCGTTTCACATTTCTACCAGTAAGAGAAAATTGATTCCATTTCTTCCACATCTTTATCAACAGCTATTCTGATGAATCTGTGGAGTATTTCATTGTGTTTTTAATTTGCATTTTCCTGATGACTAATGATGAAAATATTTTCAGGGGCTTATTGACCACTCATATAGCATCCTCAATGAAGTATCTGTTCCAGTCTTGTGCCTAGTTTTTACTAAGCTTCGTGTCTTTTTTATTGAGCTATAGGAGTTCTGGAGTTTGTCACACTTTAAAAGGAGTTTTGCAAGTAGTTTTTAGAATATTTGACCAGAATAAGTGTATTTTGCTGCACAGTATTTCATTACTGCCTTATCCATATAAACAAATTATACTCCTCATTATATTTCTAAGTAGTGACACAATGTATATTGTTTCATTCAGTAAACTGACACGTACTTTCAACTTGCAGCTGAAACACTTGATTTCTGCCACAGACTGCCACAAAAGCCACAATATTCTAAATCTAATATATAAAAATAGATGTGGAGTAGATTGAATTTCTCATACTGTCATCAGCCCTGTTGACCAAAAGCTATTTGGTTTGCAAGGCCCTTCCTGGGTAGATGGGCCAATGTTGATTTTCATGGATTTTGCTGTTCTAAATCAAATCAACCAACCAACAAGCCTTTATTGAGTGATCTAAGTCATCTCTGTAAGGCAGTTCATGCACTACATATTAAATTCCAGTTCACAAACCCAATTCCTCTTTTTTTGCCCTAAGTTTTATTTGCTTTCTTTTGAAAGCCTGTATGAAGTCTTTTCATCATTGTTAGCAGCCAGATATCCAGTGGGGAAAACAAATTATTTCACTGAAACTTTACATCATCATAATTCCAGTACAAGTAACAATAATAATAATAACAATAATAAAACCTAAACTTTTCATAATAATTCATAGTATATACATACAATTCAATTATACCTGATGACTACTACATAGAATAGAAAGTACCTTTCTGTTACGCTGATAAGGAAATAGTTTCAAGAAGTAAAGAAACTCATTTGAAGTCATTTAGCTGTTGACCAGTAAGGAGAAAATCTGAACTCTTGTCTCATAAAAAGGCTCACTGACCTTTCCACATTGTAAGGAATATTTTCCAAAGATGAAGAGTCTGTTCCAAACTTAGACATGTTATAGAAAATGTAATTCCTGCTAAATGCCACTAAATATCAAATAGCCTAAAAATGTAGTTCCTTTTGCAGCCCATATAAAAATATTTTATTGACATATTCTAATTATCTAAAAAGACAACTCAAATAATCACAACAGCACAAAGAAGAAATCAATAATAAGTTGAAGCCACATCACAGTTAAGGTGTTTGAACATCTTTTCAAATGGCTTGCCCTCCTCAATTTCCCCTTCATTTTCCTTCTCATGGTCTACACGCACACACTCACATGCACATGCACACAAACACTCACAAACACACACAAACAAAATTGTTGGGATCATGTGCCTATATATCTTTATTGCCAAGTGCCCTTCACCAGCCATATCAGAGATTCAAGAGCATACCTCACACATGCTGGGAAGTACTATTCCTCTCCAACATCCCCATTACATGGCCAACCTGCTGCCTCCACACTCACTAAGTAGTATTGTGAACTGAATCATGGCTCTTCAGGGCAATGCTATCCTTGCCAGGTGACTGCTACTTCTTTCCCACTCTGAACTTTTCAGAAGGGAACACTAATATCCTATCACCCTGCTTATCCCAAGTAAAGTATACACAGTCTTCCATATCTCATGTCAGTATAACACAAACCAGGCTATGCCTTTGCATGAGACTTTCTTGTAAAGCTGGCAATAATAGAAAAAAGTGAAAAACAGAATAGTTTGATAGCAGTGCCCAAATAAAGACCCATCTTTAGAATCCCTGAGGAGGTGAGTTTTCAGCTTTGCTCCCAGCCAGCCTTTACAGGGAAGTTTATCTCCCACCACTAGAAGCTGAGGGGCTTCTTCATGTATCACCCCAATCCTAGGTTTCAGATAGAGAAGAACTCTTTACTCCACTCTAATGGCAACCCAATCAATTCTCATTTCATACACCAAATTAACCTCTTTTCAGTCTGATCAAGAGGGAGAATGACATATTTTCTAGGTGCAAACACTTACTCAACTGCAAAGATATGATCCAATTTTACAACCTCAACATAGGTAAGATGACATCTATTAATGGAAAACTTCATTAGGTATTGAATGTGAGAATATGATTGCATCTACTGATTGACCTTGGGCTCATTAGACTTTTAAGCAACCAATCCCAAACCTGTTTAAAGCCAGCTTCCTGACATCAGTGCCCACCAGAGAACTGTACTCATGACTTGCCTTATTTGGTGAATTTCCTCTTTTTTGCCCTGTATGTCACCTTTTAAATTTCTGCTCAGGGAGATGTGCTGAACTCACACATGAGTGACATAGCTCTCCTTTTATAGGCAAACAACAAATTCAGTCACAGAGCTACTTTGATTTTTTTTTTTATCATTTATCACCTAAGTTCAATTCCCAGAGTTCCCATTATTCAGTCTTAAGTAAAACCTTGTAGAAGAACAAAAAAATTCAGCAGAGCTCATTTCTGGCTTGCTTCACCAATCTTCTCAGCTGAGTTCCTTCTAGTGCTTTTGTACTGGGAATTAAAAATTACATGCACACACACACACACACACACAGAGAGAGAGAGAGAGAGAGAGAGAGAGAGATGCTCCTCAACTTACAATGGGGTTACACTCCCAATAAATCCATTGTAAGTTGAAAATATTATAAATCAAAAATGCATTTAATACACTTAACCTGATGAACATCATAGCTTAGAGTAGCCTGCCTTAAACATGCCCAGAACACTCACATTAGCCTCCAATTGAGCAAAATTATCTAACACAAAGCCTATTTTATAATAAAGTGTTGAATAGTTCATGTAGTTTATTGAATAGTGTACTAAAAGAGAAAAATGGAATGATTGTATGGCCACTCGAGGTGAATTTTCTACAGAACACATATCACTTTTGTACAATCCTAAAGTCAAAAAATCATAAGTTGAAGCATCATATGTCAGGGACCATCTATATACACATATATACACACATATACACATGGCTAAATATAAATATATGTTATATGTTAAATATAAAAATATGTTCTTTTACTTAAATGGAATCATACTAAAATACTGATTTTTTCACTCAATAATATGTTATGAAGATCTTCCCATAACAATAGCTATAGATCTCCACTATCCTTCCTAAAATCTACATAATTCTCTATTGCATTTATCTGCCATAATATCTTTAACCAGTTCTGACTGATGAACATCAAGGCTGTATACATCAGGCTTCCTTTGGCCAGAAGTGACAAAACCAAATTCCAATTAATTTATGCACAAAGGAGAATTTGTTGGGCAATATAATTGACAATTTTGTTGGTAGATCAAGAATGACTGGATCCTCAGACTAAACTGTCAACAAGGATTGATTTCTACCCATCTCTCACTTCTACTCATCTCCACTTCTCCTCATTTTCTGAATTTATTATCTCTCTTTCTATGTTGCTGGAGAAGCAGTGCCAATATATTGAATCTTAGGAAGATTATGATTGGCTTACATTGGGCTATATGCCTATAAAGTAATCACTGTGGTCAGAATAGATCACTTTGACTGATTACTGTGAGTCTTCTCACGAATGTGGGAGAAAAGGGTGGAGAGCGATGATAGACAGTCTTTCTAGAATCTTATGGCATGAGAGAAGGGAGTTCCTCAAGGTAAGATCAGAGTGTATTTATCAGAGGAAGATAAAATAAATATACCAAAAGCTGTTGAAGAAATCAGTAGAAAACTGTAGCTAAATCTCTTCAAATACTGATATGAGAATGTTAAATAAAATAACTTCAAAAAATCCACCAGCATGTGAAGAAATAAGACACTTTAACCAGTTTCATTCAGTTAAAAAAATTCAAGTTTTTTAAATGTTTGGTATTAACAATTATAAGTTACAACTACTATATTGATACATCGAAGAAGAAAAAGACATTATTAGGACCAGAAAGAAGAAGAAGAGAGAAAGAGAAAAGGGTACTGGCCTCCCACCTACCTAAGTTAGTTCCCTTTTGAAAAACTTTCCTGGAAATCTAACCCAGTAATTACTGCTTACCTCTCATTGAGGCTCCTTCATCCTCAAGGGATGCTGAAAAATACAGGTTATTTAAAAGTCTGGGCACACTGATGCTCCCAACAATAAAGGGATCTGTTACTGAGAAAGACAGGAAAAATAGGCAAGGAGAAGTGGCTGCTAAACTTTAAATAGTCTTAATTTATATGTATGTGCTCAACCTATCAGAGACAGACAGATGTATGACACACTCTACCACTATTATTCTATTTCTTGCAAAACTTTTTTAAAAAAATATTTCTTGATGTTGTGTTAACTGTGATATA
>NW_012101857.1:0-7511 GCF_000951045.1 Mandrillus leucophaeus | reverse complement strand
GATTCTCCTGCCTCAGCCTCCCGAGTAGCTGGGACTACAGGTGCGTGCCACCACGCCTGGCTAATTTTTGTACTTTTAGTAAAGACAGGGTTTCACCGTGTTGGCCAGGATGGTCTCGATCTCTTGACCTGGCGATCCACCAGCCTTGGCCTCCCAAGTACTGGGATTACAGGCGTGAGCCACCGCGCCCTGCCCGGCTTCTGATATTTATATCTTTGCTGTGTATTTCACACTTTATTGTTTTAAAGTGATCCTTTTGTCTTAGTTAATGCTTTTAAATTTCTAATTAAGCCCTTATTTGATTTTAATTTGCATTTGCCTAATATTTTCCCATATTCTTTTATTTTTAATCATTCTGATTCCTTTTGTATAAATTTTCTCTTATATTCCACATATATTTGTATTCATTATACCTTGTTGTACACAGCATACTTGTCTTTACTCAGTTTTATCTTTTAATAAATAAATTTATTATTTTAAATTTAATAATAAAATTAATATATTGGATTGTGAATAACCTTTCATGATGTTTATTTTTAAGTACTTCCTTGATATTTCTTTTTGTTTTAATGTTTATTTCAATAGCTTTTTGGGTACAAATGTTTTTCTGTTACATAGATGAATTATATAGTGGTGAATTCTGAGATTTTAGTGCACCTGTCACCCAAGTAGTGTACATGGTACCTAATATGTAGTTTTTTATCCCTAGTCCCCCTTTCTGAGTCTCCAGTGTCCATTACATTACTCTGTATGCCTTTGTGTACTCATAGCTTAGCTCCCACTTATAAGTGAATACATACGGTTTTTGGTTTTCCACTCCTGTATTACTTCACTTAGAAGAATGGCCTCCAGCTCTATCCAGGTTACTGCAAAAAAACAAAAAACAAACAAACAAACAAACAAAAACATCATTTAGCTTCTTTTTATGGCTGAGTAGTATTTCATGGTGTATATATACAACATTTTCTTTATCTACTCATTAGTTGATGGGCACTGAGCATCTTTGCAATATGAAAATTGTCCTGCTATAAACATACATGTGCAAGTGTCTTTTTCATATAATGACTCCCTTTCCTTTGGGTAGATACCCAGGAGTGGAATAGCTGGATTGAATGGTAGATCTACTTTTTAGTTTTTTAAGGAATCTCCATACTCCAATCTTTCCATAGAGATTGCATTAATTTATATTCCCCCCAGCAGTATATAAGCATTCCCTTTTCCCCACATCTATGCCAACATCTATTGTTTTTTGACTTTTCATTAGTGGCCATTCTTGCAGGAGTAAGGTGGTATCTCATTGTGGTTTTAATTATTTAAATGCTCAACACAATGAGAATTGAAAAAACGTTCATCGTGTTGAGCATTTCTTCATGTGTTTGTTAACCATTTGTATATCTTCTTTTGAGAAATGTTTATTCATGTTATTTGCCCCCTTTTTGATGAGATTATTTGTTTTTTGTTTTTTGTTTTTTTCCTTGCTGATTTGTTTAAGTTCCTTGTAGATTCTGGATACTACAGTACAGTCCTTTGCTGGATGCATAGTTTGCAAATATTTTCTCCCATTCTGTGGGTTATCTGTTTATTCTTATTATTATTTCGCTGTGCAGAAGCTTTTTAGTTTAATTAGGTTCCATTCATTTATCTTTTGTTTCTGTTGCATTTGCTTTTGGGGTCTTAGTCATAAAATCTTTGCCTAGGTCGATGTCTAGAAGAGTTTTTCCAATGTTGTCTTCTAGACATTTTATGATTTCAGGTGTTATATTTAAGTCTTTCATCCATCCTGAGTTGATTTTTTTATTAGGCTGGTGCAAAAGTAATTGTGGTTTTTGCCATTTGAAAGTAATATATAGTGAGAGATATGGATTCAGTTTCATTCTTCTACATGTGGCTTGTCAGTTTTCCCAGCACCATTTACTAAATAGGATGTCCATTCCCCAATGTATGTTTTTGTATACTTTGTCAAAGATCAGTTGGCTGTACATATTTGACTTTATTTCTGAGTTCTCTATTCTGTTCCATTTTCACAATATTGATTCTACCCATCCACGAGCACGGGATGTGTTTATGTTTGTTTGTGTCACTTACGATTTCTTTCAGTAGTATTTTGTAGTTTTCCTTGTAGAGGTCTTTCAACTCCTTTGTTAGGTTTTTCCTAAGTATTTTAATATTTTTGCAGCTATTGTTATGTTGATATTTTGATGAGAATTGCATTAAATCTGTAGATTGCTTTGAGCAGTATGGTCATTTTCACAATATTGATTCTTCCAACCAAGGAGCATGGGATGTGTTTCCATTTGCTTGTGTCATCTGTTATTTCTTTCAGCAGTGTTTTATAGTTCTCCTTGTAGAGATCTTTTACCTCCTTGGCTAAGTATATTCCTAGGTATTTCTTTTTTTTTTTTTTTTTTTTTGCAGCTGTTGTAAAAGGGATTGAGTTCTTGATTTTATTCTCAGCTTGGTTGCTGCTGATGTATATAGCAGTGCTGCTGATTTGTGTACATTGACTTTGTAACCTGAGACTTTATTGAATCTGTTTATCAAATCTAGGAGTCTTTTGGAGGAGTCTTTAGGATTTTCAAGATATATGATCATATCATCTGCAAACAGAGATAATTTGCCTTCCTCTTTTCCAATTTGGATGCCCTTTATTTCCTTCTCTTGCCTAATTGATCTGGCTAGGACTTGCTTGACATTTTCTTTTTTTTCCTTTTTTACATCACCATTGTGGTCTTTGTCATCTCCCAGTTTCATTCTGGTAAATTTATAGTTATGTATTTTATTTTAAATTATAATTTTGATAAACACATTTTATCCCTTTGAAATATATGTATTAATTTCAAAAATCTAACATGGTACAATATCTACTAAGAACGTCATAGGAGATGAGAGAAAATTCCTACTCCCCTCACTTTTCAGTTTTATTTTGTTTTGATTTTTGTCTGCTTTTGTGATTTTTGACCCAATTACTTATAGTAAAAGTGTTTGTTTATATCATTGTGTCAGGTAAGATTAGATTCACCTGCCAGCTACAGACTCTCAAATAATAAACAAACAATGCTTGTCATTTTTGTTGAAGCCCACTTGCACCTCAGCCCTGCCTTAGTCAGATCCTCAAAACTTCCATCCCTCACCTCCAGCAACCCTGTGCGAGCTTCACATACAGAAAAGTTGTTAGCTCCCAAGACTTCTCTCAACTTTGACTAGCTTTATTGTTCCTGATCATTATTTTCCAGAGACTTGGTAAAAAGGTGTCCATATATTTCTATAGGGATTTTAATGTTTTATTGATTACTTTCTTTAGTCTTTTCCACCTTCACTCTTCAAAGGTAAAGTACATCCAAATTGCACGTTGCAAGAATACCTTCAGTAGTCTCTATGATCTAAAGAGAGAAAACAAGGCAATCAATTTTCAACAGCATCTTTTCTCATTCTGTGCCAGAGCCAGAGGCACATTACCATGAAAACCGTGTTGTCTTTATGAAAACGAAATGTGTGTTCCATCAATGGACACAAGGGGGAATCTAATTAGCTTGCACTAGAAAACAACTATATTTAATCTTCTTGGATACAATTATATGAACTAAACTCAATCAGTTCAAATTTACTCAGCAGGCTCCTTGTGAAGTTTTAATCTCGTAAGAAGTTTGTTCTTGCTTATCTTTATTCAGAAAGGTTCCCACTGTAGACAGGGATTGACTTGGGAGATGAAATCCTATGCCTCGAAAAGGAACAATATTAAAAATATTTCATGACTCGTCAGGGATGGGAACTGACTAATCAAGATGAATGCCTGCTGCAAATAATGTGTCCAGCCACGTGGGTGTGCAGCAGCTGAAAACAAGTTCTGCCTATGAGAAGCCTTGTCTCACAGGACGAGACACATCCAGGGGCCTCTACCTCCTTTCAATTTTACTGAAATCTTGTGATTCTCCTTCCAGTTGGTACTCTACTATCAGTTTCAAAACCCTTAAGCATATTTAAAGAAACTGACCTAGAATTTATGGAGAATAAATTAAAAGGGGTGAAATTACAGGCAATATTTTCAGGCAAGTATCTGAACTCAATAATTATCTATAAATATATAATTACTCTAAAGGTTTACTCAAAGGCTAATATCTAGAGCCTAGAGAACTGACTGAAAATTCAAAGAATAGAAGTTTTGGGCAGAGGTCCACAGTGAAGGTTAACTATTGGAGGGTTGGGTAAGAACTTAAGAACTCACGTTCATAAAGATTACTGGTTTCCTCCATAATTAAAAAAATTTAAATTGCATAATGTCAAAAAAGAAGAAAACTTCTAAAATTTGAAAACAAATGAACCTAATTTGATATCAAATTGGTAATATAACCAGAGAAAATAATTATTTCAAATGTCTTTAAAATACAGTCCTTTGACTTTGCTTCCTTAGGTAATACATTATAAGGGAAAAAAGAAATGCAAAGAAATCTTAAATGTCATTCAGCAGTTTTATGCTTAATGGTAATACTGTATTGTTATCTTGAGACTATTTTTGTATATTAAAGTAAGTATATAGCCCAAGGTTATTCAGTATAAAAGAACTAAAGGTGTAAAACTAAATAAGTAGAAATTCTGTAATGTTAAATTTAAACTGGAAAAATCAATACACTCATTGTGTATGTGTGGGGAGGGGTTTCTAAGGCTATCTTCTGATAACAGCTGGAAATAATGACATGTCAAAATCTATGATCCCTAAATGCTATAAACTATTGAAGAGAAGCAGGGCTATTTAGAGAAACTGCTATTTTTAAGCATAGGATATGGGAAATGCAAGATGAACTTGGGACAGCCTGTTGAGCCAGAGAGCAAGGAAGTACTCAAATATTAATGAGATTTAGTCAGGAGAGCATAGAAGCTAGCTTGAAGGGGCTCCCATTGACCAAATTTGGGGCCATTTAAGAATACAAAAGAAATAATGAGGCTGTATGTTTTTGAAGAATTCAAATTAATTTTCATATTATTCCAACTAAAATTAGTTGGCAAGTTCATACACCTTCGCTGCAATACATGAAAACGGTATGTCTTCCAAAAAAAATGGCTATCATTGATTGAAATACATTAATTATATTAAAATCCATGTGTCTGTAAGAAGCAAACAAGAAAACACTCTTTTGCCATCTTTGCAGAAGATTATTACACTTATTACTTACCCTGGAATTTGTATTAAAGAAACAGAAACATTTATCTTGGTTTGCTATTGGAATCATGTTTGAGTAACCAAATTAACATAGCTAATGAGAAAGCTCTTTCTCAAACTAGAATGACTGCTGACATGTGTAGAATAAATGATTAAATTAGAAAGCCATCAATTGGTAGCCTTCATGTAGTCCTTCATTCAGACAAGGATTATCCAAAGATGTTAAAACCACTAGGTAATCTGGTGATGGGGAACTGGATAATCACATGTTATTGGAGAATCACCCCAGATATTACAGACTGTTTGCCAGAGGGGCAATGTAACTTAACAAGGGAAGGATCTGGTTGTTACCAACTTAGCCCAGTGATCAGTCATCACTTTTTAATAGGAATGGGACAATCAGAACTTATGAGGTGATGTCATAGGAAATACACACAATGACTTACTGAAGTTCCTTCTAATATGTGTTTAATGTTAATTATATCAAGCCTAAAAATTTGACTTCCAGTTTACAGGAAATATAGGGGATAGAGAAACAAGTAAAATGACACTATGAGGTAACAACTGAACAAGTCTAGGAAGTGGAACTATTACATGAAGCAGTTGGGTTCCACTGATCACCAAAGGTGTTAGGAAAACACCAACAATCTTTTCACAGTGTAGGCTAGAACTTATAGGCAGAAGCTTCCACAGTAGGATGTGTGCAGGGCAGAAGGCATTATGTATATTATAAAAGAAGGAATTTTTTTCATGATTGACTTTGCAAGTAGGAGGAACCTGGGAATTGTGGGCTCAGGAAAGTGACAGACAAGCACTGTGGGTAGTTGGAAGCATCTGCTGATACAGCCTGGCAGCCTTGTGGAAAGTTAGGGTCATGTGCAGTACCTCCTCCTAGGAGGAAGGAGAGCCACCAATCTCAGCTAGCAGGAAACCTGGAGAGAACTAAGTGTCATTCCTTTTGGTGGAATCCATTCTACTTATCTCCTTCTGGTGATGCTCCCCTCTGGGGACTTTTGGCCTGGTTTCTTCAGCAGGTCAATGGGATGAAAAAAATGTTTTTAGATTAAAAGAGATTTAAGGGAGACAACAATCACATGGAATGCATGCTTCTTGATTGGATCCTGGTTTGGCAATTGTAGAAATTTGAAGATGAATCGAATTATAGATGACATTAGGGAATTACTGTTAATTTTGTTAGATTTATAAAGATAGTATGATCATATAAAGACTCATTATTTTATCAGAGATGCATACTTTGGTATTTAGGGGATGAGATGGTATAATGTCTGTAAGTTACTTTAAAAAACTTCAGACAAAATAGACAAAGAAAATATGGGAAAATCTACATGGAGGATTTCCATCATGTTTCTATTTTTCTGTTTATTTGAAAAGTTGTGCATGCTCTCTTTCTCGCTATATGTAACATATGTATATATTCCAATAAATGTTTCATGGGTAAAATCAAGCCTGCGGATTTAATTATGTATTTAATTAAAATATTCAATAAGATATTTTAAATAAATTATATATAAATAAATATAAAATAATGTGTTTTCTGTATTATCATTTTCTACCACATACTAAATGATTGCAAGCAAGCTGAAAACTTTAATTAAAATAATTAGGTTGTCAGTAGAAGTCTAAGCAGGACCTAAATCAACAAATGTGCTAACTGGATAGTCCTGGCTGAGAACCTTAGCTTATTTGTATTTAACTGTGGCATACATTATTTCTAATAGCAAATTTAATATTTGTATAGCACTTTGTTTTTGTACCTTTGTTTTCAAACATTAGCAGAATTTTGAAAAGTAAATATTGCTTCCACTTTAAGCTCCTTATTCTCTCCCCAGAAAAAAAAAACATTATCAATTATATGCAGATTCATTGTTTGCCTCCTATATTCATAATTATCTACCTTGCTTTTTTGTTTTGTTTAGTTTTTAAATGTTTATCGTAACTTTTAAAAGTTTCAGTTATTAACTTTTAGTTTTGACCTTTATTAGGGAACATTTCAAACACTCAAAAGGTAAATAATAGTTTAACAAAGTCCCAAAAAGCCTCGGTTAATGAAGTATCCATTATCCAGCTACAGTAATCTTTCGGGCAGGGCCAACCTTGTCTCATCTATACTCCTTTTCCTTCCCACAATTAATCAAGTATTAATCTTTATAATTCATAGATTGTTATTAAACAAATTCCAAACACTATATCATTTCACTCAGAATGCTTCATTATGCTTCTTTGGAATAAAAGAGTTCTTTTCATACCCTCAACATCATTATCAAACCTAAAAAAATAGAATTACTATTTAGTATTATGGAAATATGCAGTCAGTGTTCAAATTTCCCCTAATGGT
>NW_012101856.1:142619-219421 GCF_000951045.1 Mandrillus leucophaeus | reverse complement strand
GTGTCCTGTTTGATAGTTTTCCTTCTAACAGTCAGGACCCTCAGCTGTAGGTCTGTTGGAGATTGCTTGAGGTCCACTCCAGACCCTGTTTGCCTGGGTGTCAGCAGCAGAGGCTTAGTTGAAAATGCAGAAATCACCGGTCTTCTGTGTCGCTCGCGCTGGGAGTTGGAGACTGGAGCTGTTCCTATTCCTGTATTATAATTTTTAAACTTTACTCTTATTGCCTCTCCAATCTTTGTGATGCCAACTCTCCTAACAGAATCATGTTAACTCAACACTTCAAGATGACTGCTCATGCCCGTGGACTAATAAGATGGAAATCAATACTAGACCACAGACAAACTCACTCTGAGAAGATTTTTCCTTCTGGCCTTTTTATTACTTTACTGTGGTCTGGATCCCTGACAAAGACCCACATATCTTCCCCGCAACATGGGACAGAGACAACTGGGACAGATCCATCCTGGTGCTGAGGGATAATTAAGCCTAACTATAGCATGGTTGATCAATGACACTTTCAGAGACAGAGCTTCAGACCAAAAAGGGAACGCGCAAAAACTAATCATATGAACTGGGTCATTCTTGTCATTCCCAAATGAAATAGAGTAAATGACCTGCTGCAATTCTACGACTAGTTTTGCCCACTGCTATTATTTAACAATCAGAACTTGCCAACTCCTCAACATCCTACTAGTGCCAATGAAATTTCTCAAAGAGCAATAGGTAACACTTCTCCTTATGAAACCTCTAACCTTCTCTTTGTTCTTTGGACATACTAAAGACCACTCGATCTGCATGTATGCCCTGAATTGCAATTCTTTCCTCCCAAATAAAACATTTTAATTTGATTTTAAAATTTCATTTGTATAAATTTATGGGGTACAAGTGTAATTTTGTTACATGGCTAGATTGCACAGTGGTGAAGTCAGGGCTTTAGAATGGATGCTGAGAAATTACTTAATGGGTACGACGTATGCTATTTGGGTGATGGCTACTGATATTGTTTGGAGGTATGTCCCTTTCAAATCTCATGTTGAAATGTGACCTCCAACATTGGAGGTGGGTCAAGTGAGAGGTATTTGGGTCATGGGGGTGGATCCTTCTATGAATCGCTTGTGCTGTCCTTGCAGTTATAAGTGAGTTCTCACTTTGTTCGTTCATGTGAGAGCTGGTTGTTTAAAGGAGCCTAGGAGCGCCTCCTCTCTCTCTCTCACTCTCTTTCTTGCCATGTGTGATGCCAGCTCACTCTGTGCCTTCTGCCATGATTGGAAGCTTCCTGAGGCCTCACCAGAAGCAGATGCTGGTACAATCTTTCTTGTATGGAGTGCAGAACCATAAGCCAAATAAACCTCTTTTCCATATAAATTAACCAATCTCAGGTATTCCTTTATAGCAATGCAAAACAGACTAACACAGATACCCTAAAATATTTTAATTTTAGAGATTTATCTATATATTTTATTAGACTTTGACACATGACACACTGTCACCCTGAGTATTGGAGGCCTGTAACAGTAACTAAATGAGGTGTGGGCAATGTCTCACTACCAGGTTCTATTTCTGAGCCAGGAGGCAGAATCAAGAAGGACATACTCTTCTAGAGGCATCCATCCATCTACCTGCAGGCTTATAAAGCTTAGATTCTAATCTAATTCTGAGGGGGCTTCAAAGCCTGTGTTTTTCTTATATCTGTACTCTCAACTGTCCACCTAACCACCATTCATCTACCACCATGAACACATCTGCCCACTCATCCATTTGTTACCCACTTATTTATGCATCTACTTATCCATTTACCCATTCATCTACCCCATCTTTCCATCCACCCACCCACCCATCCACTTACTCATCCATCCACTTATTAATCTGCCCGTTCATCTACGTCATCCTTCCATCTATCCATTCTCATATGTCCATCCATCTATCCCTCCTGTCCACCCTCACCCAACTACCTGAACACCCCTTAATCTAGCTACACATTCACCCACCCACCTGTGCAATTCCCATATACCTACCCATCTGCATATTCACCCATCCATTCATCTGTACACCTCACCCATTCATCATCCACTCACCCATCAATACATCCATCTGTCCACAACCCCCATCCATCTACTCATCCACCTACTCACCATCCATCCATCACTGTTATCTTTCACTATCTACCCATTCGCTGATGCCACCCTCCCTCCCCCATCTTTCCCCTCCTCCTTTCCACCAGCATTATCTGTGTGCCAGGCTCACTGTTGAAAGGACTGGGAGCAGGGCAGAGAGCAAACAGTGAGCATTCATGGTGACAAAGTCTCTGCAGGACGAAGTAGCATGGCACAGTGTTAAGGGCCTGGGCTTGAAGTCAGACTGTCTGGTCCTAACCCTGGGTCTGCCACTTAGTCATCATGTGACTTTGGGAGGCTGAAGTCAAACCCAGGGCAGTCTGCCTCTTCCCACTGAATCTTGGGTCATTCAATCTGAACCTGGAAAGAAGATAGCATGGCATGACTTTTCCATGCTCCAAAGGAATTAGAAATGCTTGCATTGCTCAAATAGAAATCCATGAACCAAGACAAAGGTATGAAGCACTTACGGTTGGCCCTGAGAGCTCAGTTATAGGACTAGCCCACAGTCCAGTTATCTATAACTTGGGAGGAAATGAAAAGGGATTTTGCATATATTACTAGGGGTAGCTCAATTCTACTGATACACATTGGCTAGTTATCTCCTCAATGGCAGGCACATTCAGTTTTTCAGACAACTTATCAAATTAATTGCCAGCTTTGTGACCACAATTCTGAGTGATGAATGTGTGTGCCCTTATCCTCCTGATTCAACCATGAGATGCCAGAAGGAAGTCCTCTGTGACAGAGAATTTCGATCACTGAGAGTGGGACACATAGTGAAATTTGTGATAAATCAGGCTAGAGGCATTTTTCGAAGGCAAGGCACTATGTAGGAGTAGAATAAAATGTCCAGCAAATAAACCTCAAATCAAGCTTTTACACACATCTAGGATGGAGTCAGTTAACATCAACATCAATCCACAGCAGACTACCCACAGGTGAGGCCTGGCCTCCTAGATGAGAGAGACCAGCTTGCTTTGTGCAGTGTGGTTTAAAAAACAAAAACATTTAAAAAGGCTTCCATACCCATTCATACCATTTCTCTTGTTCTTTCCCTATACATTTCCTGGCTCTGCAGAATTCTGAGTGGCAGTGAGATACAGTGGGAAGAATGCAGGCTTTGGAGTCTGGCAGCATTAGATCAGAATCCCAGTTCTGCCATTTACTAGTTGAGTGGCCTGGGGGAGCTCACTTGACTTCTTTTCACCTTGTTGCCTTATCTCTAACACGGGGACAATGATACCTCCTTAAAGGGTAAGATGAATGAATGTGTGTCATCGGTGTCATCGGCCTGCAGTGTAGGGTGTACTTTATGAAGGGCAGCTATTTTTGTGATAATTGCAGTGTGGACATCCTCCCATTTTTCAGATGGAGAAAATGAAGATCGGTAAAGCTAATTTCCTGCCATCACTGTAACGAATGTCTCATGATGCCTCTCCACCCCAGCTGGTTCTGCAGGCCTTATCCTGGGGGGTCAGGGCAGAAGGCCCAAAGGAATGGAAAGTGTTAGGAGGGAGTAGATACAAGAGTGTCTGAGAGTCAGGACCTCAAGTGGGTGCGCAGACAAACAGGCGAAGGGGATGGAATCCAGCCCCAGGAGTCACAGGGGTCTCCGGAGAGGTCCAAAAGCCAGGGAAGAGCAGGGCATGGAACTGGCAATGGTAACCTGGTCTCTGGTCTGAGATGGGTCTCTCTTCTACTGGGCAAGGACCACAGTGTCTTTCTACTGTCCCACCTGTGGTTTCACAGCCCCTAGCACCTGGGGCTGGTGCACCATCCATGTGTGCTGAATGGACGGGAAAGTAAGAGAATAAATGGTCCAGTGTGGTTTTTACTTTTCATTAGCAGGGGGTGTGTACCACCTGTGGTTTCACAGCCCCTAGCATCTGGGGCTGGTGCACCATCCATGTGTGCTGAGTAGATGGGATAGTGAGTAAGGGAATAAATGGTCCAGCGTGGTTTTTACTTCTCTTTAGCAGGGGGTGTGTATACAGGTTGGCAAACTCTGTCTCAGCATTGTGAGAGGGAAGGAAGCTAGTTGTAATTAAATGTCCTACAAGGCGTCCTAGTAGGACAAAAATTGGATTTCCATTTGCAGCACTGGCAATCTGGGAGGCTGTGTGGACACTGGGGTGTCAACATACATGAAGTTTTTGCTCTTGTGGCTCAAAGAGTTGGGATAGGCGGTTTAGTGTGTGTGTGTGCGCGCGTGCATGCGTGCGTGTGTGTGTGTGTCTAAGCTCTGACTTTTCATCTTGCCCAAATTCCTATCTAAGGAGTCTGGGCAGTCATGCTCTATAAATCATAAATTCTCATCAGATGGATTTTATTTGACCCCATGTATCATGATTTACTTTCAATCTGACCCTGGCATAACATTAAGAGACAAGGAAAAAATATTTAACCCCAAAATATATTTCCTTGTCATACCTTGAAATTGCCCTGCAAAGTCTCTTGTGGGAAAAATCACATTCTATAGAGAATTCCCTTTCCCCTTTGTTTTCCTTCCTTTCTTTCCAGATCCAGGAGATAGTCAACTAAGAGCCAGGCACCCTTTCAGGTCTCATAAGAAACATTTTACAACCTGCTCTCTCTCTGAAGTCTGCTATCTGAGAGATTCCTCTGTGCAATAAAACTTGGTCTCCACATTCCTTTATCTTAACCGAAACATTCCTTTTCATTGATAGCAGGTCTTCAGATAAACTCAACCAAGCATCAACCAGAAAATGTTTAAATTTACCTATAGCCTGAAAGCTCCCCCACCAACCCTGCTTTGAGTTGTTCCGCCTTTCTGAACCAAGCCAATAAATTTCTTAAACGTATTTGATTGATGTCTCATTCCTCCCTAAAATGTTGAAAACCAAGCTGTACCCCAACCACCTTGGGCACATGTTCTCAGGACCTCCTGGGAAGGGCCATGGTCACTCATATTTGGCTCAGAATAAATTTCTGAGATGGAAATTTATTCTGAGATGGGGTTTTGGTGTGGATATCCTTTCTGTTTGTTAGTTTTCCTTCTAACAGTCAGGACCCTCAGCTGCAGGTCTGTTGGAGTTTGCTTGAGGTACACTCCAGACCCTGTTTGCCTGGGTATCAGCAGCAGAGGCTGCAAAAGAGAGAATATTGCTGAACAGCAAGTGTTGCTATCTGATTGTTCCTCCGGAAGCTTTGTCTCAGAGCTGTACCTGGCTGTGGGAGGTGTAAGGTGTCAGTCTGCCGCTAGTGGGGAATGTCTCCCAGTTAGGCTACTCGGGGGTCAGGGACCCACTTGAGCAGGCAGTCTGTCCGTTCTCAGATCTCAACCTCTATGCTGGGAGAGTCACTACTCTCTTCAAAGGTGTCAGACAGGGACATTTACATCTGCAGAGGTTTCTGCTGCTTTTTGTTTAGTTATGCCCTGTCCCCAGAGGTGAAGTCTATAGAGGCAGGCAGGCCTCCTTGAGCTGCAGTGGGCTCCACCTAGTTCAAGCTTCCCAAGGGCTTTACCTACTTAAGCCTCAGGAATGGCGGGCGCCCCTCCCCCAGCCTCGCTGTCACCTTGCAGTTAGATCTCAGACTGCTGTGCTAGCAATAAGGGAGGCTCCGTGGGCATGGGACCCTCTAAGCCAGGTGCGGGATATGATCTCCTGGTGTGCCATTTGCTAAGACCCTTGGTAAAGCTCAGCATTAGGGTGGGAGTGACCCGATTTTCCAGGTGTTGTGTGTCACAGTTTCCCCTGGCTGGGAAAAGGAATTCCCTTCCCCCTTGTGCTTCCCGGGTGAGGCGATGCCTCTCCCTGCTTTGGCTCTCGCTCGTTGGGCTGCACCCACTGTCCTGCACCGAGTGTCTGACATGCCCCAGTGAGAAGAACCCAGTACCTCAGTTGGAAATGCAGAAATCACCCGCCTTCTGTGTTGCTCACGCTGGGAGCTGGAGGCTGGAGCTGTTCCTATTCAGCCATCTTGATGCCCAATCGAGTAGGCCATTTTCTGGTGATTATATCTTGTTAATGTTGTTATACTGACTTTATAAAGTTAATGGGGCAGATCTAGATTTTGAATGGCTGGAGCTTATCTAACTTGGAGGCTGTCTTTAAAGAACATGAGTACATATTGCAAATTCAAAATTAGGTCCAGAACATTGGAAGGAGTCTGAGACCTAACAAAATTAGGTCCAGAACATTGGAAGGAGCCTGAGAGATTAAAGGTGCTGAAGCTTAAACTACTTTCTATTTACAGTCAGTCTACCTCTAGTTTCAATAAGAAACCAAATCAAGAAAACTAAAAAAATGTAGGAGGGAAGGGAATGTAGATTATAGAGCAAGCAGAATAGATCTCTTCTTTTCCAATGTAATGAATAAGTACATAATAACCAAAAGTATGTATATATAATTATCAAAGCACACAGCTATGAACATATAAAACTGGATGATAAAGATGATAATCAGAAAAAATAAAAGCAGAAACGGTTAAACAGTATTTCTGCTGCAGAGCAAAACTCTGTCTCAAAAAAAAAAAAAAAGAGAAAAGAAAATGTGCTACATGTACACCACAGAATACCATACCATGCAGACATAAAAAAAGAATGAAATCATGTTCTTTGCAGCAACATGGATGGAGCTGGAGGCCCTAATCCTAAACAAATTAATGCAAGAACAGAAAACCAAATACTGCATATTCTCACTTACATGTGGTAGCTAAGCATTGAGCGCACATGTGAAATGGGAGTCATGGTTCAACCTTGCTGACAGTGCCAATTTGTAACAGATTTTCATACGATAAGGAATGCAAAAGAGCTTCGGCAGCTGTCCAGAAGTCAGCCAGTGAGAATAGGGCACTTTATAGTCACTAATAATATCTCTATTAAATATGTGTGTGTACGTGTGTCTCAAAAATCTCTAATTTATTTGTGTAAAATGTCAATACTTTCTAAATTACTGTTGTTTTTATTTGTCTTACATGATTTGTAAAATAACTTTTCTGATAATAATAGCCCTGCTTAACGTTTTGTTTGAAATTCTGAGGAAAAATCGAGGGTTACCATGGTGAGACAGCACTACCCACCATGGGCAGCCTTTTAAGTTCCTGGAAGGTATATTTGTTTCCTTGATCTACTTAGCAAGTTTCCACAAACTCAGTGGCTTAAAACAACAGAAATATATCCTCGCTTCTAGAGAACAGAAAGTTGGAAATCAAGGTGTTGGTGGGGCCACGCTTCCTTAGAGGGCAGAGGGGGAAAGTCCTTCCTTGCCCCTTCCAGTTTCTGGTGGTGGCCACCAATCTGGTGGCGGCATCCCTTGGGTTGTGGCAGCCTCTCTTCTGTCTCTCCCTGCACCTGCACATGGCCTTCTTCCCTATGTGTCATTGGATTTAGTGCCTACCCCAATCTAGTGTGACCTCGTCATAAATCGAATACTTCTGCAAAGACCCTGTTTCCAAATAAGTTCATCTTCACTCATAAACTGAATACTTCTGCAAAGACCCTGTTTCCAAATAAGTTCATCTTCACTCATAAACTGAATACTTCTGCAAAGATCCTGTTTCCAAATAAGGTCATCTTCAAAGGTGCAAGGTGACAGGTCATCTTCACAGGTGCTAGGCAACAGGTCATCTTCACAGGTGCTAGGTGCTAGGTCATCTTCACAGGTGCTAGGTGATAGTTCATCTTCACAGGTGCTAGGTGATAGGTTATCTTCACAGGTGCTAGGTGATAGGTCATCTTCACAGGTGCTAGGTGATAAGTCTCCAACATATCCTTTAGGAGGACACAATTCAACTCACAACACAGGGTTCTCAGGCAAAGTCTAAGGCTTTTTCATAAGAAGCCAGGGTGTGTGATAACAGCTAGATTAAGCAGTGGAAATCAACTTTAAGGACCCATAAGAGAAGTTACAAGTTGCCCCTGTGTGCTTATTTCAGAACACTTCAATGTTTGTATTCTGTATTTTATATACATTCCCAGCAGTACCGCTCCTTTACTTCACTTGGCTATTGTAATTACAGGTTTTATATTTTTAAAAAATTAAAAGTGAGCATTAGAAGGGGGATAGTGAAACAGAACATGGGCGTGAGAATCCCTCAGACCTATGTGTGGGATCCCTACTCCAGCTAAAACAGTTTACTGGTGACCTCAGGCAGATGACTTATTCTCTCCAGACATTAAGACTTATAAATCAAGATTGTGAGGCTGGGTGCACTGGCTCACACCTGTAATCCCAGCACTTCGGGAGGCCAAGGCGGGCAGATCACCTGAGGTCAGGAGTTCGAGACTAGCCTGGCCAATGTGGTGAAACCACATCTCTACTAAAAAAATAACAAAAATTAGCTGGGTGTGGTGGTGGATGCCTGTAATCCCAGCTACTTGGGAGGCTGAGGCAGGAGAATTGCTTGAACCTGGGAGGCGGAGGTTGCAGTGAGCTGAGATTCCAGCATTGCACTCCAGCCTGGGTGACAAGAGCGAAGCTCCATCTCAAAAAAAGTTAACAAACACACACACAAACAAAAAAGATTGTGGTGAGGATGAATTGTAGATCAAATGTGAACATATATAAAATGCCAAGCACAGTACATGGCACATAACGGCTTTTTAATACACTTAAAAATAATAGTATTGTCTGTCTTTTTAAAAATGTTTTCCACATCTTTTATTGGCTGAGATTTGTCTGAATCAGTCACACTTTTATTTTTTTCAAACAGTCTGGCTCTATTGCCCAGGCTGGAGTGCAGTGGCGTGATCTTGGCTCACTGCAACCTCTGCTTTCCAGGTTCAAGCAATTCTCCTGCCTCAGCCTCCTGAGTAGCCAGAACTACAGGCGTGCTCCATTGTGCCCGTCTAATTTTTGTATTTTTAGTAAAGACAGGGTTTCATCATGTTGGCCAGGCTGATTCTGAACTCCTGACCTCAACTGATCTGCCTGCCTCAGCCTCTCAAACTGCTGGAATTAGAGGTGTGAGGCACTGTGTCCAGTCAGTCACGCTTTTTTTTTTTTTTTTTTTTGAGACTGAGTCTTGCACTGTCACCAAGGCTGGAGTGCAGTGGTGTGATCTCAGCTCACTGCAACCTCCGCCTCCTGGGTTCAAGCGATTCTCCTACCTCAGCCTCCTGAGTAGCTGGGATTACAGAGGCCCGCCACCATGCCCAGCTAGTTCTTTGTATTTTTAGTAGAGACGGGGGTTTCACCATGTTGGCCAGGCTGATCTCGAACTCCTGACCTCGTGATTCGCCAGCCTCGGCCTCCCAAAGTGCTAGGATTACAGGCATGAGCCACCACGCCTGGCCACACTTTTGAAACCGGACCCTAATTCCCGTGCAGCATCTTGATTATGAGTTTTGTGGCACTATTAACATTCTGCAATCTACACAGCCTTTTAAGGCTACCTTCATCTCTGGCTGGAATTCCTCCCGCTGCGTCAGGTCACTGAGCTGATTCTTCCCAGTCATTTGAAAGGCATTTGCTCTGCTGTGTGTATCAGGGTTCCCAGAAAGCCCAGCCCTGCCTTGCTCAATTATCTGAGCTCTGCCCTCCCCTCCACCTCACTGGGCAGTAAATCCTCTAGACTTCTGAGGTTCACAGACACCATTCAAGTCAGAATTACGTTGTAATCAGGGTAGCTGACTGTGAAACGGGAATAAAAATATCTACGGAGAGAATCTCAAGGAGAATGGAATGAGAAAATGGCTGCGGGCAGCTCCCCCATGGCCAGCACACAGAAGGTGGTCTTCCCTGGTCTTCCCTGTTAACTGCCTTTTCTATTAAGCTTGGACCACAATGTTGAATTCAAAGACCGGACAGAACCTGCATGTGCTGGCCTTAACTTTGGGAGGCCTAGAGTTTTGAAGTTTGCTACTTCCCAGCAATGAGGTTTGTGGGGAAGGGACCAAGTGCAAAGGGTTTTCCCCATTTTGCAGATTAATATAGGAACTAACCTTTCCTTTTCTTACTAGTGGGGTTGTTGAAGAGACACAAGAAATGTCAGAGCACTTTGCAGATGGCACAGACCTTGGTAAGGTCAAAGAGTCATTGATATCTGTTCAGCCCCTTGATGGCACAGATGAGATGTCTGAGGCTCAGAGAGGCTGGGCCTTCACTGGGGTCACAGCCCATGAGCAGCAAGACCAGGACTTGACCCAGGCCCATCAGATTCTGAAGCCTGTGATGAACTGCACCCCTCGTGCCTCATTGGCGCTGGCTCACAAGGGCTCCAGGCCATGTTGGAGAGTCCCTATCATATTGCTGGGATCCTCCAAGGCCAGAGTCCTCCAGGAAGGCCACCTAAGCAGATGAAGTCACCATTCTTATTATTTTTTTTTTTTTTGAGATGGAGTCTCGCTCTGTCTCCCAGGCTGGAGTGCAGTGGCGTGGTCTTAGCTCATTGCAACCTCTGCCTCCCAGGTTCAAGCGATTCTCCTGACAGCCTCCCAGGTAGCTGCGATTACAGGTATGTACCACCACACCAGGCTAATTTTTGTATTTTCACTAGAGATGGGGTTTAGCATGTTGGCCAGGCTGGTCTCGAACTCCTGATCTCAGGTGATCTTCCCGCCTCAGCCTCCCCAAGTACTGGGATTATAGGCGTGAGCCACCGCGCCCGGCCTTTAAATATCTTCTGACTGTTTACCCTGCTGTGGCCTTAGTCAGGGCACCCTCCATCCACAGCCAGCTGGGACTGGGTTTGCTGTCGTTGTGTGGTCTGAGGAGGGGTAAGGAGGATGCATTGAGGTCATGTTAATTTGTATAATCTTGCACCTGAAACATCTGGGTTTGCCAACAGATGGTGTCTACAGAGAGAATGGCAATTCCTTGCCCAACATTTCATGTACATGGCCAGGGGCTATTTTGATTCAGCCTAGGGCTCTGGAGCCAGACTGTCTGTATGGAACCCCGGCTCTGCCACCTGTTGGCTGTGTGCCCTCAATCCAGTCTGGGCCTGTACTTCCTAACCTGTGAAATGTGGGGGAATAAACATAACCAGCTCAGAGGATGGATATACAGACTAAATGGTATAGAGTGAACACCCAATAAAAGGGAGCTCTCATGACCATCTCTGCCACACCTGCCACTGCCCATTGGGTGCACTGGAGAGAAACCTCAAGGCCACCGACTTGTGCAAAGCAATCCTTCCTGCACATCTGAAAGCTCATGCCACCGGGGTGTGAGCTCCCTGAGAGCAGGGGCCTTGCTCCCAGCAGTATCCCCTGTACCTGACCCCAGGGAGATGCTCAATAAGTATCTGCCAAACCACTGGATGAAAGCACAGCTAGCAGAAAGAGCCTGGGAACTAGGAGATGGGAGATTAGAGTTCAGGTTCTTCGTATTGTAAGACCTTGAGAATACCAATGATATTTCTTTTAGGGAAATGTGATAAGTAAGGACTAAAGCACTGGCTCTCAACTGGGGGTGACTGTGCCTGCCAGAGGACATTTGGCAATACCTGGAGACATTTTTGGTTGTCACTCTGTGAAGGTGTTACTGGTATCTAGTGGGTAGAGGGCAGTGATTCTACAGATATCCTGCAATGCACAGGACGGCCCTCACAACCAAGAACTGATGTCAACAGTCAATGCCAAGGTTAAGAAACCCTAGATTAAAGGAACATGATCGAAAACCATAAAGTCACATACAAATGATCATTGTTATTGGTATTAATAGTATTCTTTGGTGTAACAAATGCAATATTAGAGTTTTTAAATGTGATATTTTCAAGGACTCCAAGGGTAGTTTTATATGATTTTAAATCTGTTTTTGTTTCTTCAAGAGATAGCAAAGATAGAAAATGCCCCTTAAATTCTTTCCTCACCAGGAGCTTCTTATTCTGTAAAATGTTGTCAAATGCTATTGAAAAGACCTCTTGGAAAAATCAGCCCTGCTCAGATCTTTGGCCAAGAATAGGAGGACGGGCCCCCCGGTGCATTTTTCAACCCACTGGAAGTCTCAGCTGCCAAGGCCTTCGAAGCCCTGACCAGCCCTGGAAGCAGACGCTCCACCTGGCTCAGTGGCCTTTTGCCAGCTGAGACCATTAGCCAATAATAAGCTGCATTTCCAGAAAATTTGGCAGTGCTAATTTTAATTTTGTTCTCTGTTTAAAAACAAGGGTCCAGAGAGGTTAGCCCCAGGGCACGTCCTCCTGTCCCCACGGTGGCCCCTGTGTGTCTGCTTCACGGCACACACACCGCACTGTTTGGTAATCCTCCCCGCTGCAGGCTATGCACATTCTGAGCACACGGGTCCTGAAGACTCATTTCTGTGTGAGGCCCACTCCAGGATTATGGCTTAGCTGTCAAATGCCTGACTGAATTTGTCCTGCAGGGCTGACACAGTGGATGCCCTGCCCATGTCCTCTCAGCTCCCACTTGCTGCTTCATGCAGATGATGGTGTCTACCACAGTGGGAGTTGCAGGAACCGTCCCTCTGCCCGAGAGCTTTCTCTAGCTGGGGAGGCATACTTGGCCTATGCAAGATGAAGTCAGCTGTGCAGGGAAGGTAAGGCCCTAGGAGCATCCTGCAGCCAGCAGACTTTTGCTGAAACCATGAATAGCGGGAATGTATCTTTAAGATAAATTCAGTGTAGGAGTTGCAGATGAATACCTGAGGGCAAAGGAGCCAGAGCTGGGAGGGTTCGCAGTTTTAGACAGGGTCCTTGTGACTCAACTCAGAACCCCCAGAGGATGCACCACTTAGACACCCTTGTCTCCTGCAGAAGATTCCAAACTGTTAAGCATCAGAATGGCTTGCAGGATATATTAAAATGCAGATCCCCATGCTTATTCTCTCAGCTTCTGGTTGGGAAGGAATGGATTAGGGAGCTGTATTGGCTGTATTAGTGTCTCAGGGTGGCCATAACTAAGTACTAGCAACTGGGTGGCTTTAAACGACAGAAATGTATTCCCCAGAGTTCTAGAGGCTGAAATCCAGGTGTGGGCAGGGCTGGCTCCTTCTGAGGGCTCTGAGGGAGAATCCGCTCCAGTCCTTCCTCCCAGCTCTGGACCGCTGCCAATGCTGGGCGCTCATTGGCTCGTAGCTGCATCACTGCAATCTCCCCATGGCCTTCTCCCCATGCCTGCATCTCTTCTCTTGTCAGGACAGACACCAGTCATGTTGGAATAGGTGCCCACCCTACTCCAGTCTGACCTCATCTCCTTACATTTGCACCCACCCTATTTCCAAATAAGGTCACATTCTGAAGTAGTGGGGCTTAGGGCTTCGATACGTCTTTTGAGGGACACCATGCAACCTGCAGCAAGTGCAGCATCTCTAGATGCTAACAGGCCCTCAGGCAATTCCGATTGCCCCCCTGGGACAGTGGCCCTCCTGTATGATGTGTGATTTATCTTTGCAGCCCCCACCATGCAAGGAGCCGGCAACCCCCTGCACATTCTGCAAGAGCAGTCGGTGTCAGACTGATGGGCGGGTGCAGCATCTCTAGATGCTATCAGGCCCCCAGGCAATTCTGATTGCCCCCTGTACTGTGGCACTCCTGCATGATGTGTGATTTATCTCTGCAGCCTCCACTATGCAGGGAGCCTGCACATCCTGCAGGAGCAGTCAGCGTCAGGCTGATGGCCAGGTCTGCGGAGATTGAAAGGAAGCAGAACTGCTGGGCACCAGGGACGTGGGCCAGGCGGAGCATGATGACAAGCCCAGCTTGGTGCTTGGCTCCCCCTAACCAGCCCTCGATTCACCACACTGCTCAAGTGGGGAAGAAGGTGCTCGATTTAATTTTCCAGCTACTCAAGTGCCAGCACAGCAAGTGCCTCTAACATGGGATTCCAGACAGAAGTGGAGGATAAACAGGTCTCACTTTTTTTTGTTTGTTTGTTTAAAGGAAAAATGCTTGGTTTGGGGCAATCATGCATCATGAATCAGCTTCTCATAGGCATTTTTTACTGCTGAGAAACTGCAGCACGGAGGGCTGTGGGTAGATGGCGCATGGCTCTCTTCCCACGAGACGAGGTGGAGATGGAGTCAGCTGATGCTCATATAGCATCTTGGGGACATGGCCAAGCCCTCTCACCTGGATATCTTTATATGGCAGTAAGCCTGTATGCCTGCTGTGACAGGAAGCCTATCAGCCATCAGGGCCATGGAGAAAGCACGTAGGTGAGCAAAGACAGGATGAAGAAGCAGAAATTGCAGCTCAGACCCCAGCCGACAGCTTCCCCCATGGCCATGCTCTCCCTGGCTCCCCATTGTCAGGAACACATGACTTCTCCCCCCTCTTTCTTTTTTGCCAACTCCTGTAAACTATGCCAGCCTCACTCTCACTTCCAATTCCTGATGACACATCTCAATGGTGTCCGTAGGCCGACTGCATTTCCCTCATCAATTCACATTTCCATGTGAGAAAGAAAACATCGACTTGGTTGAAGCTCCTATACAGTGGGGTTTCTGCTAAAAGCAGCCAGACGCAACTCCTAAATGACACAGGGAAGGATGTCTCATTCTCATTTCCTTTTAAAAGGAAGAATCCAAACCGAAGCATGTTCTGGCACACAGCAAAAGGTGAAATGCGATTGCTGTCTGCTTGGGTTCTGCACAGCTTAGCTTTTCGCAGGCTCACATTTGCCAGCAGCTGCTCTCATTGGACTCCATGGCCCATACACAGAGAATGAAGGCTGCCTGAGCCCAGGATCACTGATGCTCTTTGAGCAGAAGTTCCTCGGTCCACGTTTGTAAGTCAGGGGGAAGGGCCACGAGCCTCAGAGCGGGCAGGACTGCAGGGAAATTGGGATAAGCTCCAAAACCACTCACGACGTCAGCCCCCACCTTCCCCAAGTCTGATGGGCTGTGGCTGCACAGGCCCTTCCTGTGCTGTTGGCTGGAGCCAGGAGACCCCAGCATGTGGTCCCCTAGCAAGTGAGGCTTGCTGCCCAAGCCTGGTGTCTGTGGCTGTGCTGATCTGGGCACCTACTGGCCTTCAGAGCTGTAGCCACCCAGGGTCAGTGAAAGGCTGCTGCCTCCTTTGTCTCCCCAGTGTCGACTGGGACTGGGGCCCTGTCCTGCCCACTGGCCCATGGCTGGAATCCAAACACCCATCCCTGCCCCAGCCCTCACCTCTCCCAACTCTCTAGGCTCTGGTAATCCAAGCCTCCTAACCAACTGCAGGGCCCTGCGTCGGCCATGCCATCTTCCTACCCTGTGCACTGTTCCCACTCCTGGAATGCCACGTCTTCCCCTACATGTCCCTTAGGACTCAGCTCAGCACCTCAACTAGAGAACTTCCCCAACCATCCAGGCTAAGCCAGGTGTCTGCTGTGATATGCACTGCCCTGGGCTGCCCTTGGCCTTACAACGTATCCCCTGTGCTGCCAGCATCTGCTGAAAGCCAAAACGGTTGAATACTGGGGATTGCATAAGGGCCAGCAGTCAATGAATTTTTGAGTCAATGAATATTTGAATCTCCTGGAGAGCAGGAAGCATCTCTGATCTGCCTCTACTAACCCAAAGCCTGGCTTAGTGTGGGTCAAATGGGGCCCATCGGCTACCTCTGCTGGAGCCCCAGCTCTGACAAGTCAGCCACAGCCACAAATCCCCTAGATATTATCATTGGCTGGAACCCAACCTGGGTGTCTGCCTGCTTTGCGACCAGCCCCTTAGAGGGCAGTCCCACGGCCAGGGCACACCCCATCTAGTCCCTCCCAGACTCCCTGTGTCTCTTTTGCCATCCGAGGCTGCTAAGGTTCCAGCATCCCCCACCCACCTTACCCAAGTAAATATTAATAACAAGTCATTACCTTCCCGTGTTGACAACCCCTTCCATACCAGGTGCTGTGGGACAACAGCCTCATTTAATTCTCACAGCCCCGCGTGTTAAGGAGTGGAGATACTGTACTGATGCTGACGAGGAGGCTCAGGCAGGGTAAGGTCACCCTGCAGTGGCAGAGCCAGGACTTGGCCCCAGGCAACTTGACTCCAGGCTCTTGCTCATCATCACAGTGAGCCTGCCTTGCCGCCTGTGTTCCCGTGTGCCCGCTCAGGGCTGCTGCAGCCTCCCCACTCTCATGGGAGCTCCCAGAGACTGGCTCAGGCCACACAGCGAGGCAGGGTTAGAACACGGCCCTGTCTAATTCAAAACCCAGGAGCTTCATCCCCACCAGGGCCCTGTGACTCACTCCAGTAATACCTTCCCTTTCATCGTCAAGGCTGGTTTGGGGGATAGGGACTGTGATTCTGCCAGGGACACCCTGGGTCACTTAGGATGGGCTTTGCCCAAAGGGTACAGCGTGAAGAACTTACTTCTCTCTGTTGAATATGATGAATTCCTTCCGGACAGTCTCCAAACACTGCTGCAGGTGTCCATTCTGTCAAAGAGCACAGAGAGGTGACTAAATGACAAAGCATGTTCCAGGGAGACACGGTGACGGAGCATCAGAGGACAGCAGATTGATCTAGATGGAAACCTCAGATGCTTGGGACTGGCACGAGACAAGCTAAGTGTCTGGGGCTGGCCCTGACTGCGTGGGCGGCTGTGTCCAAGGGTAGCCTGGTGGACAAAGATGCTTTTCTCCACGTTAGGCCATTAAATCCAACGTAAAAGCCACGTTAGAATGGAATATGGGCTGAAATTCATGAGCTTATTTCCCTGACCGCTTAAGGACCACGTGAGAGGCATGGAAAACCAGAAATTCACAACCATCATGCCAGGGGCTCAACTTTTAATAGACTTTTATAGAGGAGAGGTTGTTGTGTGTTGAATTGTGTCCTCTGAAATGTATCCTGAGTCCCAACCCCCAAGTACTTATAAATGTGACCTTATTTGGAAATAGAACCGTTACAGATGTAATCCAGTTAAGATGAAGTCACAGTGAATTAGGTAGGTCCTAAGCCCAGTGACTGGGGTCCTTATATGAAGGCCATATGAAGACACGTGAAGACACAGAATAAGGCCATGCGGTGATCGAGGGAGAGACTGGAGTCATGCAGCAGTGAGCTAGCGAAGGACAAGGAGGCTGGCCGCCACTCGAAGCCTGGGGAGCCAAGGACGACCCCTCCCCTATAGCCTTTGGAGAGAGCCGGGCTCTGTGGAGACCCTGAGTTTGGACTTCCGGCCTCCAGAACTGTGAGAGAATACATGTGGGTTGTTATAAGCCACCCAGCTTGTGGCAGCCCCAGGAAACGAATACAGAGGCCCACAGAGGCAAAGTACCCAGCACCCACAAAAGTCATTGTGCAGCCCTGGGGGTCTCTGCGGTACAACATGTTTCTCAAGGGTGCAGCGGGACCACTGGGTCCCTCCCTGTGCCTTAGAGCTACACAAGCTTCCTGCTGTAGGAATAGCACTCAAGGAATGCCAGGAGCATGAATGCCTTCCTTCACTCTTTCCCCCTACTTGTTTGATGGTAGCATTTTATTTATGGCAAAATAAGGTAATTGGAAGGGAGGAGTGAAACATCTGCTTTTTGCTAAACAGTGGCCTCGCTCAGTCATTACCCTAGAGCACAGGATTTCTCTCCCGTGAAGCACTCACCAGCGGGCAGCTGTCCTTCGTGCTATCCCTGGATCTGTTCTTTGCCAACCGCTTCTTCTTTTTGTGAAGTGGCTTGGATTCTAGAATCATCTCTTCAAGCTCAAATGTGGGATCACAATTCAACCTCCCTTTCTAAAGGGGAGTAGAAAAGAAAACATGGTCTGTCTGCATTCCACCCGTCACTGAATTTTCTTTTCATTCATTTAATCATTCATTCATTCATTCAACAAGTAATGATGAACTACCCCCGTGGGATACATGGGTGACCTTTGTTTCTGTTTTCTGATGATAAGAAGCAACACGTTCTCACTGTATACATCATTTATTTACACACATGGTCCCCCTGAGGCAACCCCACTCCTGTTAACATGTAGGTATTTCCTTAGGCCCCTTTCTATGCCTGTTTTTCATGCTAGGTTGAGTTCAGTTTTCGAATCTGATTTTTTCACTTATTATTTTATCCTATGCACATTGTCCTGTCATGACTATCTTTTTTAGAAAAATCATTCTAAATAAGAATACAATTTCAGCTCAAAATCTGCCCAACTTCCTGCCCTGGTTCCCTGCTCCCCCCGGGGAGCTAGAGTCAGCTGACCCTCAGGCCCGGCCCTGCTCCTGGCCAGGGGCTCCTCCCGCTGTGGTCAGGAGCAATTTAGGTCTCCCTGACTTCTGGGCCTTGGACCCGGATTCCTGGGAGCCACTTTCATTCCTGAGCTGTAGCCCAGATGACGGCCGCAGGTGCTGGTCCCTAAGGGCAATGCAGCCCAGTGGCTATGACAGCAGCTTTGGAGCTGCACAGGGAAAAATCCCAGTTCTGCTACTTCCTGACCTTGTAAGTTTCATGACTTCCTTGGGACTCAGTTCATTATCTGTAAAGTTTGGGTGACAATCATTCCCATATAGGGAATTAATAATATAATATCTATAAAGTACTTCAAGTAGGGCCAGGCATGAAGCAAGCCCTCCCTACAGTGGTGGTCCCTGGGCCTGTTAGGACCTGGGCCTGCTGTGACTTGGCCAAGAAGGAGAGAGGCGAGGCACAGCCTTGGGGTCAGCCAGCCTTGCCACTGGGCCCTGTGTCCTCTCCTTTTACCTGCGTGACGCTGAGGGAGATTTGTAACCTCTCTCTGCCTCAGTTTCCTCATCATTGTGAAATATGGCAGGCTTAGAGGTTGTTGAGGGATCAGATGAGAAGAGTTTGCCAAGCTTCCAGAACAGTGGCTGCTTGACCACGGTGGCCCTTCCACAACTGCCCATTCCCTCTGCTTCTCTGCTGTCCCCTCACCTCCCTAGGATTCCTGGCCTTGAACCCAATTTACAAGAAAGGGTCTCGCTACCTAAGGCTGAATTTGCCTTTGCCATGCTGCCTAATCCACTTGATTAGGCAGTCAGTGCCTTTGCCATGACCTGGGGCCAGGAGGAAGACAGGGACTTTGCAGACAGAACTGGGGAAAGTCCTGGCTTCCCTAACCCCCAGGAACTCCCTAAACCTCTATGGGCCTCAGTTTCCACACTGTGAGATCAGGGCACTAGTGCAAGTTTGTGAGGCTCGCATGAGAAAATGCAAGAAAAGCTCCTAGCCTAGCCCCTGCCACACAGCAGGTGCCCAATAAATGTTACCGTTGTTGTTACTGTGTCATTCGTGGGCTGATGGAGTGGAGTCCTATGTCCTTTGCACCTTGCTTTCCCAGTTCGAGAGGCTGGGCCTCATCCTTTCTGTTGTGACCTGCTGTGGGCCCTTCATGGGTTCGTGGTGCCAGTGGCCTTTCCCTTCCCCTGCCTGGCACTGGGCTTTGTCCATCATCACCAACTCCTGGAATTCAACTATAATCCCCTTCCCTGATTTCACACGTCTGTCCTCCAGAAGTTGCCCTCCCCTAAAGAGCAAGTTGAATTTCAGGCCCTGGTCTCTCCAGACCTGTTTTACCTGCCACTCATTCATTCATTCATTCATTCATTCATTCATTCATTCATAAAAATGCAGGCTCTGCCCTGTTTTGCCTGCCACTCATTCATTCATTCATAAAAATGCAGACTCTGGATGTAGACCATCTGAATTCAAGCTCTGTCAGTTTCTCACTGGGAAATCTTGGGCAAGTTGCCTAACCTTGCTGAGATTGCCGTTAACAGGATCCACTTCCCAGGACTGGTGTGAAGCTGACACGAGATAAGGCACACAGAGTTATCAGGACAATGCCAGGTACACAGAACATGCTCAGTCCTGTTGGCCATCATCATTCGTTCACTCACATGACAAGCACACACTTAGGCCTTCTAGTGCCTTCGATCGTCACCCATTGTTCTGGGGGCTGGCTCAGGCAAAGGCCAGCCAACACTCCGGGGCCCCCACCCTCCAAAGCTCCCAGCAGGATGGCAGGCGCACTGTGACAGAGTGTTCTGACCACTGATGTATCCCTAGACACCCGTGCAGAGGGTTTCGGGAGAGGCTGAGGCCTGCTCTGTGCAGGGAGGTGGTGGCGCTGGCTAGGAATGCTGCAGGGGCGGCCAGGCTTGGGCTTGTCTTTCACTCAGAAGGTGACATAATTTGCATGTCCCCTGCAAATCTTATGCTGAGATGTAATTCCTGGTTTGGGAGGTGGGGCCTGGTGGGAGGTGTTTGGTTCATGGGGATGGATCCCTCATGGCTTGGTGCTGTCCTCACAATAGTGAGGGAGCTCTCGTGAGAGATCTGGCAGTTTAAGAATGTGTGGCACCCCCCACTCCCACTGCTGTTCCTGCTCCTGCCACGTGACACACCTGCTCTTGTTTCACCTTCCACCCTGACTGGAAGCTCCCTGATGCCTCCCCAGAAGCAAAGCAGATGCAGGCACCATGCTTCCTATACGGCCTGCAGGACTGTAAGCCAATGAAGCCTCTCTTCTTTATAAATTACCAAACCTCAGTTATTCCTTTATAGCAATGCACGAATGGCCTAATACAGACAGAAGGCTTCCACTGAGACTGGCAAATGGGCCAGTCCTTGCTTTATGCTGTCTTGAAGGAGGGGTAGGAGACTGCCTTGTGGACAAGGAGAGGAAGGGATTGCCAGAAGAGGAAGCGGCCTGTGCAAGGTTCCAGTTAGGAGACAGCACAGCCAGAGGGAGGCTATGGGCCTGTGGGTGGGGCTGAGGCTCACGGCCCTGTAGGTGAGCATGTGGTGGGGGGCTTGCGTGTGTGTGTGTGTGTGTTTGTATGGGAGTGTGCATGTGTGTGAAGGTATGTGTGGGTGAGTGTATATGTGAATGCATGTGTTTGTGTAGGGTGAGTATGTATGTGTGTGAGACTGTGTGTGGGGGCAAGTGTGCATGTGTGCGTGGGAAATGAGTGTGTTTGTCTATGTGTGAGTGTGACTGTGAGTGTGCAGCGGTCTGTGGGTGTGTGCAGGAGAGAGGCTGAGGAGGAGTGGCAGGCCAGGGGGCTGCAAAGGCAGGCACCTGCCAACAGGCGCAGGCACATGATATGGCAAAGCCACAGGCTGGCCCTGGGTGCCCTGCAGGGCATCCCAGCACACAGCCTCGGGGAAGGCTCAGACACCACGCAAGGAAGCATTAATCAGACAATCTGTGCCTGATGTGCAGGACTGCATCGAGATTCCTGGCCTTCGCCAATCTCGTCCTGAGTCTGGCAGATCAGAGCCCATGGAGAAGGCGGGCATATTTCTCTGGGCTGTCCAAAACCTGCGTTCAGAAGGAAGTCAGCCAGGGGAATAGGCTCAGAGCCGAGGCTTTGGAAGCCTCTGGGCACTACTCCCCAGGCTCGGCGAGGGTCCTGGTTTCTCCTCTGATCTGTGAAGAATTGGGGTGCAGCTGCCTGAGGTCACAGAGATGGCAGAAGAGACCCAAACTTTTACTCCCGGCTCAGCGGGGCCTGCTGGTCTCCTTCCGAGGGCTCTGCCTCATGGTTTATTTTCTGTCTTTGTAGGCTTATTGGCTTATGGCTCCACAGAACCCTAGTCCTGTGGTTGTCAACCGGGGACAACTTTATCCACAGGGGATGCTTAGCAATGTCTGGAGACATTTTTGGTGGTCACAACAGAGGGGATGCTACTGGCATCTCATGAGTACAGTCCTGGGGTGCAGCTCAACACCCTACAAGGCACAGGACAGTCCCCCATCTCAAAGAATGATCCCTCCCCAAAGGTCATCCACAGTGGGGGCTGCCCACTGTCATCTGTAAGCTCCCTGGCAGCTGGCCCTGGGGTTGTTTTCTTCCCAGGGGTTCAGCTCCTGTGCAGGACAGCGCTGGTGGGTGGAGGTGCTCGGCGGACACACAATGGTGACAGTGAGGACAGCGTTGGTGGGTGTAGGTGCTCGGCGGACACACAATGGTGACAGTGAGGACAGCGCTGGTGGGTGTAGGTGCTCGGCGGATACACAATGGTGACAGTGAGGACAGTGCTGGTGGGTGTAGGTGCTCGGCGGACACAGAATGGTGACATCAGGTCTGCGCTTTCACCCACAGCTGACTTTCTCATTGGCCAGCAGAACAGGGTGGGAAATGGGATGGAGACTGCCTGTCCCCAGCATGAAGCCATTGCCATTGCCCCCGCAGCTGCCCCTCCTGGCCCCAAGGCACACCTGCTGACCCACAGACATACACAAGACACACAGGCACACAGACACAAAAACACAGGCACACACACACGCAGATGCACAGGCACACACAGACCTATAGGCACACACACACACACACACAGGCACACGGACACATACAGACATACAGATACATAGACACACAAGCAGGTACACACACAGACATAATAGGTACACACAGACACGCACACATAGATACACACACACACAGATACACAGGCACACATAGACATACAGGCACACACACAGGCATGCACACAGACATACAGACATGCAGACACACAGATACATGGGTACACACAAGTGCACTGGCATGCACACACAGATACACACCGATGCACAGGCACACACAGATGCATGGGCGCACACACACACACACTTCCACACATACCCACACAGGCACACACAGCTCACACAGAGCTCCCCGTTGGCCAAGTGAAACCCTAAAACAATTATATTGGGAGAACAGCAGAGAGCTCTACCTAAACAGCCACTCTATGCTAAGCCTGCCCTGGACACTTTGTCCCCATGGCCTGTTTCCCACAGCAGTCCGAGGGGTGTCTGCAGAGCCAGGGAGCTTTCTGGACTCAGAGGCCGCACCATGTGCACCCCGGGGTCAAGGAAGCCTTCCAGCCGGGCAGAGTCCCCAAGGCCAGGTAGGTCTGGGTGGGGAGAAGGAGGTCCAGGCAGTGGGAACGGCACATGACCAGGCCTGGGAGACAGGGACACAGCACTGTGCGACCTGCCATTACATAGCCTGTCTGGACCCCTGCCTGGGAGGGAAGTGGGGAGAAAGGTGGGCTCAAGGGAGAGCAGGGCCAGCCGTGGACCAGGTGGACTGGCTAAGCAGGTGAGGATGCACCACTGCTTACAGGCAGAGGACAGGAACAGACTAGCGTCAGCCAGGCGTGGCTTCGGTTGGATTCAGTGGTGAACACTGGGCAGGCTGTGGGGAGGGTCTGTGTTCAGAAATGTGCGTGTGCTGCTACCACGGTTTGCGAAAAGGGTCTGGAAGCCTGGCACTCCTGGAGAAACTGATGTGGGGAAACATTACTTTTGCACCAAAAGGAGTGGCAGAATTCTTTAAAATAATATGACGTGAAACACCAGCCGGGAACGTCTGAGGCTCCCCAGGAACCAGCCTAGTGGGCCCAAGAAATCTCTTGCCTTCCAGGCTGGAGTCTTCACCTCCATTCACATCATACGGGGCTGGAACAGGCAACGACAAAGAGCACATGTTGTGATCTCTTTCCTGCTCACACCATGCCACCGGGCAGGGCAAGGACAGGTGAGCGGGGGTGGGGGGGTGTGCTCTCCTCCGTCACAGAGGGCAGAGGTGGCTGAACCAGAATGTCACCCAGGATTTCTGCCCCAATTGTCACTATTCCTCAGGTGCTCTCTGCAATTCTCTCCAGGAGAAATGCAACTGCCCAGCAGGAAGGGACCACAGGAGGCTTCCAGGCAGGTCCAAACTTTCAGGGTCTTTCTTGGAGGACCCAGGAGCCTGCAGCTCCTGCCAGAATCCTCCTTTAAAATGTAAATCCACCACTTTTACCTCCCTGCCTTAAACACTCCAGTTTCCAGGGGACAAAACCTAAAACCTTGACCGTGGCCTCTGGAAGCCTTTTTGGTGTGGCATATATTCCCTCCTGGCCCCATTTCCTATCATTTTCGCTCTGGTTTATTCCCTTAAATGCTATAAAACTATTCTTTGAAACCCAGGCTTTCTGCTGCCTTTGAGAGTGTGATCTTGGCGATCCCTTTGCCTGGAGGGCTCAGTGCCCATCCCTGCAGTCCTGGTTCCCTCACTTCACCTCTAGGTCTCTGCCGACTCTCCCTAAAAGAAGCCCCTGCCTGTGCCCCTCCCATCCCACCTCTCCCTCTTCCGAGCTTGTGCAACAAGTGCTGACTGCCCTGTCGGGGTAGGTCATCGCCTGTCTTCCTCTACTGGGCAGTCAGCTCCGTGGAGGCAGAAGAGTACATCAGCCTGCTACCCCCACACCTGGACCTGAGCACATGGGGGTGGGATTCAGTGACAGAGAGAAGGCTTGACACCCCCAAAAGACCTACCACAAGGAGGGAAGCTGCACGGCTGGGATCCTGGAAATCAGGGCCAAGTTCACCCCGAATTCCAGCAAGACATAAGCCCTTGGTGCTCAGGTGGCCGTGGCCAGCAGAGGGCTCACTGGCCAGCTGCCAAAGTCTTGCTTTGCACCAAGGCGTGGACCGGACCCTGCAGAGGGGTGGCATGACATCAGATGGGACTTCTACTCACATTGGGCACAAAGCCGGGCATCAGTGCCTTCTCGAACACCACGTCCCAGTTCATGTCGGCCAAGTAGGGCACGCTCTGAATGTCACGAAGGCTGGACAGGCGGCTCTCAGGGTCCTTGGTCAGGAGCTGCACTCAGAGGACAAATGAGCTTCCGTGAACTGGGCATCCCTCAAGGGTAGCAGGGACTCTGAAGGATGGGGTCTCATGGCAATTAATGGGCCTCTGCTCTTCATGCCCTATTGATGTCGTGCCCTGTGTGGGGCACTGTTGTTGGAAGCGCCATCTGCACTCATCTCTTTATAGCCAGGGAGAAACTGAGAGGTCAGGCTGCTTCTGCGAGGTCACCCAGTGAGGGGCTGTTGGGGCAGGGACCAGACTTTCAGCCCCCGTGTTCCTTTCTGGGACTGGAGCCTGTAACAGGCGGCCTCTCTGATGTCTGCAGAAGCATCCAATTACAAATAGAAAGAATTAGTTGCCTCATACTAGGATTTCCAACTTGGTAACGGGAGGCACCAAGTTGTAATAAAATTTGTCCCTGGACAGCTACGAGGTGACCTCTGTGACCTAATGAAGTGACCTCATTTGTAGCCAAGGGGACACTTTTTAGCTTCTCTTCTAATTGAGTTTCAGCTAATAAGGAGTGACGCAGGATAAGAACAGCCAAAGACTATGACCTGGCATCCCAGCGGGGCTCCCAACTTGCCAAAACCCTGCAGCTTATCTATTGAGAATGCACAGGGGCCAAGAATGAAAATTCAGAGGCCTGGCCCTGGGACTGCCATTTAACAGCTGTGACCTTAGGCGAGCTGCTGTTACTTGCCTCACTGCCTCCCCCGAAAGCAGGGGAAATAATGGAGACTCCTCTACTTCCAGTTCATGGTAGGACGAGACCAAATGGGACTGGTAAGGACCTGGCACATACTTAGAAAGGGGCGGGCACAGCAGCGTCCACAGGTGGAGCTGGAAGTCAGAGCCCCCTGTCAGTTCTCACACACCTGTCACTGCAGAAATCTTCCAGCTATGCCCATTGAGTGGCTGGAGTCACAGCCCACAGGGATAGCTAGCAGGGGTTGCATCTGCTGATCATGGCTGCCACTCTTTAGGGACTGTCCCAAAACAATGGGTGCCAACTTAAGCAGGTTCCACTTCAATGCCATCTGGAAGTTCACTGTTCAGGGTGGCTGTTCTGAAAACATGTTGATGCCCAGACCCGAGGGCCAGATTCTGAGCCACTTGGGTGGGCTAGGAGGTGCAGGCATTGGTGGTACGTAAGGCTTCCACATGGTTCTAATAAGCAATCAGGGTTAAGAGACACTGACTTATAAGAACCAAGTGATGGGATGTGAGGGCGACCTGGCTGTGACACCTGCCACGCCACTGATTTCCAGGGTTGATTTGGCTGATTTGGCTGGCTACGCAGGTGTGCCCTTGCTCTCTCATGGCTCCATGTGTGTCCCTCCGAAAGCTGTGCACTCGGTCAAAGAGGACGGCCATCCCCAACAGAGGAGGACCGGTCTTCGGTCAAGGGTATATGAGCAGCTGTGCTCCCCTGCTACAGCCTCCAAACAAGCTCTCAAGAACCAGGTGGCAGATTTCCTTTAAAGTAATTTAACTGATTAGTAATTCAACAAGCCATTATAGCCATGTAGGGATATTAAAAGCTGGGACCTGGAGTTAGGAGGGTTTGGATCAAAATCCTACTTCTGCCTTTTAATAGCTCTGTGGCACTGATTGAATGATTTTGCTTTCTTATGCCTTAGCTTTCTCATCTCTGGTACTGGGATAATGACACTCCCCCTGCTCACAGGGCTTGAAAGGGGTAAGGGAGAAGAGCAATCACATGGCCTAGAACACAGGACCCTCAACAGTGCTGGCTGCTGTTGTCATCATTGCTTTAAAAACAACTGGGTGCCAACCTCATGCAAGACTCAGCTCCATGCATCATGGAGGATGTGAAGGGAGCCTTGAAGGCAGGGCACCAAGATCTCCTGCCCATGCTGGACTGGAGTGCGCACCAGAACCACCTGGAGAGCTCATGGAGACACAGAGAGTGGGGCCCACCCTGGGCGTCTGATTCAGGTCTGGGTGGAGCCTGAGGATGTGCATTTCTAATAGGCTCCCACGTGACGTTGATGCCGGCTGGTCCTAGGCCCATACCTTGAGAACCACTGCTTTATTCTAATAGCAACAGTTCCTGCAGAAAGTCAAGGAGATTCCTTCCTTCCTTCCTTCCTTCCTTCCTCCCTCCCTCCTCTTTCCTCCTTCTCTCCTTCTCTCTTTCTTTCTTACTTTTTTTTTTTCAGTTTCACCCTTGTTACCCAGGCTGAAATGCAATGGTGTGATCTCAGCTCACCACAACCTCTGCCTCCCATGTTCAAGTGATTGTTCTACCTCAGCCTCCCGAGTAGCTGGGATTATAGGGATGCACCACCACGTCTGACTAATTTTGTATTTTTAGTAGAGACAGGGTTTCTCCATGTTGGTCAGGCTGGTCTCGAACTCCTGACCTCAGGTGATCCACCCATCTTGGCCTCCCAAAGTGCTGGGATTACAGGCTTCAGCCACCACGCCTGGCTGAGATACCCAATTTCTTAAAGGTCATTGAGTGAAAAGACCATGTACAGCAGATTTTAAAAACCCACATGCAGGCCAGGCATGGTGGCTCACGCCTGTAATCCCAGCCCTTTGGGAGGCTGAGGCGGGTGGATCACAAGGTCAGAAGATCGAGACCATCCTGCCTAACATTGTGAAACCCCGTCTCCACTAAAAACACAAAAAATTAGCCGGGTGTGGTGGTGGGGGCCTGTGGACCCAGCTACTTAGGAGGCTGAGGCAGGAGAATGGCGTGAGTATGGAAGGTGGAGCTTGCAGTGAGCTGAGATTGCACCACTGCACTCCAGCCTGGGCGACAGAGCAAGACTCCGTCAAAAAACAAACAAACAAACAAAAAACCCACATGCATTAAGTATTTCTGTTTATTGGGAGCTCGTAGCAGAGTGACAAGAGCTGTCACAGTTGCCACTGTCCTCCGAGGTGTGCTGATCTGCAAGCACCCCCATAACAGTGCTTATTCCAAGGCATTTGGCATTTGAGTGCAGCTGATTTGATCATTTCTACCCCTGGTATGCCATTTGTAGTCTCACCCCTTCGTTTGCTGATATGGCTGTTTCTACACTCACTGTAGCTCCCTGGTGGGGCAGGCTGGCAGCCGCCCCCTTACCTTCCTCAGCAGGGCCACCATCCCCTTGCACCACGTGGAGGAGTAGTGGACACGTTCCACCTTGAACATGTTGAGGATTTCATCGATGGGCGTGGCCGAGTGGATTTCGTACGGTCTCTGCAACCAAAGGACAACAGCCAGAATCAGAGAGAGGACCATCAGAAGGCACCATCCACACACTTTAAGACTGTGTGATTATGAGGGACGGTTTATTCTTCCTCTTCAAGTAAGAGTGGGTGCTTCTCTTTCACGGCAGAGCAGGTGGCCTGAACCCATGTGCCAACAGTAACCGGGCCCAGGGGCCAGTGCAGGACCCGGCAGGTGGGTGCTGCTCCTGTGGCCACAGGAGGTTAGGGGTGGCTCACCGAGGTCACACAGCCCATAAATGCCAGAGGCAGGACTCACTCTCAGCAGCTTAACACCAGAGTCCCTGTCTGCTCCAGTCACGGGCTTGGGACACCCAGGGACACCTCCAGTCATAGCCCCCACCTGCTACTGGGCCTTGGCTGCCACTTTCCCTGTCCTGGCTGAACTGGCCCATGGGGTGGGCAGGGCCGAGATGGCCAGTATCTGGGTGTGGTTGGGCTGAGGGATGGGAGGACTCCAGCCTCGTCCCCTGCCTTCTCGCCTGCCCTCCCCTCCTCACGATGAGGACGTGTAAGCTCTGCTCTCCCCCAATTTCCGAACTTGGTAGAAAATGAAGCCTCCTGACCATGTTTTCTCAACATTGCTGTGTGCAGTTTCTTGCTTCTAAGCCCCTCTCAAAGCTCGGGCAGACTTTCTTGACTGTGACCCTGGGGACAAGGTTTGGAGTGCTTCTGAGCAGCAGTGCACTCCCGGCCCCCGCTCCCCCTGCCCCGGCCCCCATGAATGTCTCTCCTGGAACCTCTCCAGCTGAACCGCGCTCCAAGATGTTTTCAGGTTGGTATCATGGCCACACGTCTTGGGATTACAAAGCAACAATTTCCCTGGCATGTGTGGTGGTGCAACAAACTGATCCTGGAGAAATCTGAGCGATGAATCCGCGATTAACCCATATGAAGTTGACTGCCATTAATATGTGCCAATACAATTATTGCTGTCTGTCTCCTCCACAAAGCTGTGGGCTGCTCAAAGGGGGAATTTGACCACGCTCATTTCTGTGTTCTCAGGGCCCCAGTAGTGTCTGCCATCGAGCAGAGTCCCAGAGCACGGCGACGGCGACCGTCTCAGTCCCTCCGCAGGTGCTGAGCGAACACTAACCCTGAGTCAGACACCACACTGGGATTCCACTGCCACCTTGGTCCCTGGGTTTGGGGTTTCCAGGTACACACTGTGAAAAAGCAATCACTTGTACTGGCTGCACTTTGAGTTCTTGCTTCAGAAAAGTTCCAAGAAGCAGCCCAGCCCCGCAAACTGGTAGGATCCGGAGATGCCTGAGTTGGAAACTAACTCCCCTTATCACCATACTGAAAACCCCACCCAGGGAGGAGCTGATTTCCTCTGCATGCGGCGTATGTAGAAGCATCATCTGCTTGCATCGACCTCACTGGCCACCCTCCCAGGTTGTGCTCATTGGACTGTCACCCACCACGTGATCAAGCGCACACATTGTGTGGGTAACACCGTGACACTTAAGGCTCTGGCTCCAGCCTCATGGAAGCGCAATTCCCACAGGGCTGCTGCAGATAGAGGGCGCCAGCCCAAAGGGGCACAGGGTCCTGATCCCTGGAGGGCTACGGTTCCCTGGAGGGAAGGGACACCATTATCTTTACCAAACAGGGGGCCCTGGAGAAGACGCTGGCCCTGAGGGGTGTGCCTGTGCCCGCTCAGATGTGCACACCCAGAAAGGAGCTTTTTTCCCTGAGTTTTTAGCCTTCTCTCTTATCTGTGAATTGAACGAGGGCCTGTCCATTTCACCGTATCATAGGCAGAACAAAACCAAAACCCGGGGGCTCTCTAGAAAGGCGAATTAACTGGATACACTAACATTTTAAAACTCTTTCTTCAATTTTTAAAAAATCTAATGGGAAGTGGTGACTTCCATGGATGAGCATTTTCTGCCCACCATTTGTGTGTGTGAGACCCCTTTGCACTTCGCCAGAAACAACTACCATAGTTAGAATGATGAGAGCCGATCTCAACTGAAAATGCCCCTTAGAATCTTTATGAACTGGTGACTGTTAACACGACCATTTCACAGAAGACAAAACCGAGGCACTATGTCCTGGAGCTGGGCACCGAGGTGAAAGGCCAGGCAGTGTGAATGGCCAAGGCTCGCCTCTGATCACTGCTGTTACAAGGGAAATTGTGTCCCCCAAATTCATATGCTGAAGTCCTAGCCCCCAGGACCTCAGAATGTGACCTCATTTGGACATAGGCTCTTTATAGAAGTAATTCAATCGAGTCACTAGAGTCGGTCCTAATTCAACAAGACCTGAGTCCTTATAAAAGGGGGACTTTAAGGCACAGAAAGACGCACAGAGGAAAGACAATGTGAAGAAGACAGCCATCCACGAGCCAAGGAGAGAGGCCTGGAACAGGTCCTTCCCTCAGCCTCAGGAGGAACACACCCTGCCAACCACTTCATCTCAGACTCCTGGCCTTCAAAACTGTGAGAGAATACTTTTTGTTTAAGCCACCTAGTGTGTGGATCTTAGTTACGGCCATCACAGGTAATGAACAGCAGCCCTCACCGTCCACACACAGAGCTCTCACTGGAGGTGGCTGACTTTGACTCTGCTCCTGTGATGAGCTGGTGCCCTCTGTACATGGCGCCTGGCGTGAGTAGGACAGACATGGTCCCTCCCGCACTGAGCTCACTGTCTTGGAGGGAGATGGGCAATAAAGAGTGGTCGGGGGTGGAATCAGTGCTGGGGAGGGAATCTATGGGGCTGCTGGGCACGTTTAGGGAAGGGGAGTTCTCTATAATCTCCACAGGGACAGGGGCAGGAGATCCAGAGCTCAGGGCCACCACTGGGAGATGAGCTGGGGCTGAGTTCAGTTTTGGACTTTTTTTTGTTTTTTTGAGACGGAGTTTCACTCTTGTTGCTTAGGCTGGAGTGCAATGGTGCGATCTCGGCTCACTGCAACCTCCACCTCGGGTTCAAGAGATCCTCCTGCCTCAGCCTGCTAAGTAGCTGGGATTACAGGCGTGCGCCACCATGCCCCGCTAATTTTTTTAATTTTTAGGAGAGACCAGGTTTCACCATGTTGGCCAGGCTGGTCTCGAACTCCTCACCCCAGGTGATCTGCCCGCCTCAGCCTCTCAGAGTGCTGGGATTACAGACATGAGCCACTGCACCCGGCCATTTTGGACTGTTTAGAATTGCTCCTTCCTGTCTTTTTTACCTTTCAATAAACAGTTCTGCCCAACACAGTCCCACCCCTACCCTGAAAACCGAGCTGTTGGAGGTGCAAAGACTCTGGACAACGACGCAGCACTTCATCCCTCATTTCAAACGTCAGGAAACTGAGGCTGGCAGATGAAAAGAGACTTCCCCAATGTCCCCGATTCTCATCCCCTGGTCTTCCTGCAGTGCCACCAGAGACCGAGGATCCAAGCACCCAACCTGAACACCAGCCAGAAACAAATGTAAATGTTTCCCATCATTTACATTTCATTCCCTATTTCCTTCTTGGTCACTTCAAGGTGCTCATCAATTCGCTGTTCCACTGGACCTCCACGTGAGCTATTCTCTCTCTCTCTCTCTGTCTGTCTCTTTCTCCCTAATCTCTGTAATTCTCTCTCCTTCTAGAGGCAACCGGACCAATTACAAAAACAATGATGATAATAATAACTCTGATGCGCCAGGAAGCCAGTGCAGGACATACATTTAGAAATGAGTTTGGAACATCATGACTAAAACAAGTTCCACAGCTTTAGGCACCAGGTTCAGCCCTCATCTGTTTGGATGGTTGTAGAGAAACATAGGTTTTTTATAAGAAGATTCGCAAATATTAAGATCAATATCCTGTCTGCTGGTACTGATGCTGAGTTCTCACTCGCTGGCCTTAGGATGTGTTGAGTCAGAACACCAGCTGGTAGTTACAAGGTAAAGTAATTCCATGTACTGCTGGTAAAAGCAATTTTAGCAGTGGGACATTGGATATACTTATTATCGAGTGCGGGTGTGTCTCTATTCCAGGAAACTCGGTTTCAAAAAAACAAAATGCCAATTTACCAAAAAAATAGAAGACGGAGGAAAAGAATTGCCGGATGTCTGTCATTTTAACTGTTAAAGTTGAGCTGGGCCTTGGAGACCATCTAACCCAATGTTTTTTTCCCCAAAATCTTTTTATGCAAAATCCCAAACACAGAACAGATGACAGTGAAGAACAGTTCCTTAGGTAATTTAAACCTCCAAAGCCCGGAGAAACACTTTCCCTGCCTCTGGAACTGTCGGATCATCTCTGCAGGGTCCTAGAGTCTGGGAAACAGCTTGAAAACACTGAAAAATTCACAAATGGTCCTTCCTCCTCCTTTGAATGGAGATCACAGACTCCATTACCTCTCGGGCTTGTGACTCCTGGCACAGTTCTACTGGCCCCCTTGGTGAGGTTACACGGTCCTGTTTCTCCAGGTTCAGCCCACCCACCCCTTTCATAACCATCGGTACTCAGTGCTGCACTCTCACCTCTAGGGGGAGCTCTGGGTACCCTCCCTCGACTTGCTGGCCTCTCTGTACCTTCAACCTTCTCTGTCCACCCATTCCTAAGGAGAAGTGCTGACTGGGGTCAAAGGCAAGGGTAACACCAGGTCAGGGAGTGAGTAAAGAGGGCAAAGTCCTCATGTCCCCATGGAGTGGGCACCAAGAAGCACAGAATGTGGATGGGAACCCATCTCTGCTCATGAAGCCCACAGGCCTTACATGCTAATGGTCAGCAAGCAGGTGTGATCCAGCCTCTGCTCTCGGTGCCTGTCTCTAGTGCTTGAAGGATGTTAAAGTGGGAAGGATGCAGGTTTTCCAGCAGGTTCTCCCAGGGTAGAAGTCCTAGGGAGATGTGAAAGGGGCGAGGGGTCCTTGAAAGTCCACTCCATGGGGGTGCAATGCAATGTGCTAATGGCCTTACACGCAGGATCCCACTTAGTCCTCCTGGTTGTTCTATGGCTGTGGTTCTCAATCAGGGACAACTGTCCCCCAGGGGATATCTGGCAATGTTTGGAGTCATTTTGGGTTGTCATAACTGGGTGGGGAGTTCTGCTGGCATCTGATGGGTGGAGGTCAGTGATATTGCTGAACATCCTAACAATGCACAGGACAGCCCCGCACCACAAAGAATGATCTGGCCTCAAATGTCCATAGTGCCGAGGTGGAGAAACCTGTGCCATGTACTACTATTCTCCCCATTTTATAGATAAGAAACAGGCTCACTGAAGATCACTGAGAGTCTAGGTGGCAAAGTCAGGATTTGAACCCAGACACATATGGTTCTATGTATAATATGACCACGGTGCTGTCACTTCCCTGCTTAGGTACCATGGATAGTACCACACTACCTACACAGTAAAGCCAAATGCCTCCAGCTGGCCGCAGGTCCTTTACAGACGTCTCCTCACCATCCTTCTGACCAGTGGGTAGGCCAAAATGTTTGTCGAATCAGCCCTAGCTTCCACTTCTCTACCTGAGCTCACACTATTCCTTCCATCCATTCATATGTGACCAAACTTCAATGTCTCCTCCCTCTGAAATTCTCCCCTGCTCCTCTAAACCTAGGTCAGCAGAACTTCACCTGCATCTACCAGTCTTGTGGAATCATTGCTGTGTGTGTATTTACTTACTCGCATAATAATCAGCATGTCTCCTATGTGCCAGACACCGCCTATGCCCTGACCACATTTTCTCATGTAATCTCACACTGATCCTGCAGGTGGGCCTGATAAACCTTCTTTTATAAATGAGGAAGTCAGGGATCAGATGAGGTAAGTGACTTAGCCCAAATCACAGCACCAAGAAGCACAGAGTGTGGATGGGAACCCATCTCTGCTCATGAAGCCCACTGGCCTTACTTGCTAATGGTCAGTAAGCAGGTGTGATCCAGCCTCTGCTCTCAGTGCCTGCCTCTAGTGCTTGAAAGACGCTAAATTGGGAAGGACACAGGCTTTCCAGCAGGTCCTTCCTTCCAGGGTAGAAGTCCTAGGGGGATGTTTCCTGAGTGCCAGCCATTCATCAGTCAAGGAGCTGGGTAACTGACATAATCAAAATCATTTAATTCTCAAAGCAATCCTATTGGGTAGATATAATTACTAATTTCTTCTTGTTAACACAAAAGGATTCTGAATATTCGGTCTGTTTAAAAGAGTTGCTTAGGATCCCAGATGGGGTACCTGGTTAGAGCCAGGGTTTGAACCTGTGAGATTCCCTTAAGATTATTTTTCTCTATTATAAGGAAGCAGCTTTTGACTGAGTTAAGGGGAAAAAAATCTCTAGTCATTAGAGCTGTCCAAGAGTGAAAAAGATTCTTTCTGGCGGTACGGCGCCCCCTGGATCCTGAGGATAATCAATGAACAGATGGGTGCTCACCTGTCGGAGAGACTGAGGTTTGTTGGGACAATGGCTGGCTAAAGATCTGTCCATCTCTTCTCTGTGGATATGGTCAGGGGAAGGGAGATCTCCTCATATCTCTTTCCATAGTGTTCTCTGGAGAGGCAGTAGTCAGAATGCTAGGGTGACTAGGGCACCAAAAGGAATTCTGACGAGTGGCACCTACTTGGGCCCTTTTCTTTCACTCAGCAGGCCTGCCAGGGTAAGAGCTAAGATTCTAGTTTGGCTCAGAGAGAAGTTGGATCCTACTTATGTCTCCTGTCCAGCCTACAAGCTCCAACCAAAAGCACAGGGTTCTCTGCATCAGTGATTCCCAGCGTTTTTGGCACCAGGGACTGGTTTTGTGGAAGACAGTTTTTCCACGGACTAGGGTTGGGGGGATGGTTTCAGGATGATCCAAGTGCATAACATTTATTGTATGCTTTATTTCTATTATTATTATATTGTAATATATAATGAAATAATGATACAACTCAACATAATGTAGAATCAGTGGGAGCCCTGAGCTTGTTTTCCTACAACTAGGCAGTCGCACCTGGGGGTGATGGGAGACAGTGACAGATCATCAGGCATTAGATTCTCATAAGGAGCACACACCCTAGATCTCTCGCAGGTGCAGTTCACAAGAGAGTTTGTGCTCCTATGAGAGTCTAATGCCACCGCTGACCAGACAGGAGGTGGAGCTCAGGTGGTGATGTGAGTGATGGGGAGTGGCTCTAAATACAGATGAAGCTTCTCTGGCTCACCTGCTGTTCACCTTCACTCCCTGCTTTGCTGTGCGGCCAGTTCCTAATAGGTCACAGACCGGGGTTGGAGAACCCTGCTCTGCACCGTGGTCTCAAACCTGCCAGTGGGACTTGGCCCCTCTGCTGTCCATAAAGAGTGCTTGGCTCCTTGTGAGGAGAAACAGCTGTTTTCCTGGATCCCCGGCCAACAAGCCATAGTACCAGTTTTCCACCCATTATTTTCAATGCGTTCCAACTTGAAGATCCTAGAACAATATTGGGAATTCCCACTATGACCTTTTTATTTGAGACAGAGTCTTGCTCTGTCACACCCAGGCTGGAGTGCAGTGGTGTGATCTTGGCTCACTGCAACCTCCACCTCCCGGGTTCAAGCGATTCTCCTGCCTCAGCCTCCCAAATAGCTGCAATTACAGGCACTCGCCACCATGCCAGGCTAATTTTTTTTGTATTTTTAATAGAGGCGGGGTTTCACCATCTTGACAAGACTAGTCTCGAACTCTGACCTCAGGTGATTGCCCTCCTCGGCCTCCCAAAGTGCTGGGATTACAGATGTGAGCCATCGCACCTGGCCTCCACTGTGACTTTCTTTCCTCTTTTGGACGTAAGGAGCTTCCTGGATCCTACCCAAGGATATTGTCACTGACATGACTGAGGAATTGCAAGAGTTGGGGGTAACTCCTAAATTTACATCGTCCATGGATAAATACGAGTGTTTTTCAGCACAGCTTTTTGACTAAATCAACTGTTTCCAGTATGAAAAACAGAGAATAAATTATTTGCATAAACCTGTTGTCTTTTGGGTCAAAGAAGAAGCCGGTCAGGAATATCTGGGAGACAGATTTACAGTAGTACATAACAGGTGGGGTTCTTTCATTCCATTACTTTGTCGCCATGCCAAAGGCCTGGATCCCCCATCATTTGCTTCTTCCTCTTCCAAGAAGCATCATCCTTGAAAAGAGCATCTGGATCTTTAAGCAGAAAACTCAGAAGAATTAAAAAATAAAATAGTTTATTTGTGAATCAGCAGGGACCACTCCATCCTTGGGGCTTTTTGCCAAGCTATCATCTTTGATTGCACAGACCCATGAGGAATGACTGCGAATATCCTTTCTGTTGGCAGGAGGCCAGTCACGTTTAGGGCAACTGCTCGCCAAGGTCATTGCTGTGATTGATTACATGAGATTAACAGCCTCTAGCGGATGCCTGTGTGCTCTGGTTCCACCCTCATATTCCTCCTCTGAGCATATATATCAAAGGAAACAGCTGACAAGAAATGAACCAAGCAGGAACACCACACAGGCACCCGTCTTACACAGCCCCGCAGCAGCTCACAGGTAAACCTGTGGGACATTAATTCTTTTCATTCAGTGAACAAGCTCATATTTTCTTTGCATTCTAAGAATGCAATGTATAGTAATTATGTTTTTGAGGAATTTAGGGGAAATAATTGAGATCAAGAGCAGAAAATTGTTGCTGGACTACGGGGTGATAAATAATACTTACTTGCACTCGCAGTGTTCATGGTGTACAAACTGCTTTCATCACTCATTCATTCATTCAACAAACATTCATTCAACACCCATTATAACCATGCAATGGGACACCCACAATGAATAAGACACCACCATGCCCTCAAGGAAGGAACCTTCTATGTGCATGAATATGCATGTATGCAAATGACTGAAACAACATTAAAACTGTAGTTGGTGGGAGAATCTCGCTCTTTGCCTCTGTCAGCTCTGTGCTGGGCACTGGTGCTGTGGAGACGAGTCTCAGGCAAACCATGTCTCCCACAGTCCAGGAACCCAAGAATCCTAAAACTCCAGCTCCGCTAAATAGACAGAAAGGATATTATGATTCCCATTGTACCAATGAGGAAACCATGGTCCTGAGACATGGTGAAGTGACATCCTTTTCAAATGATACTTGTGCAAACAAATAACACCTCAAAATTAATTTTAGTCAAAATACTTTCTTTTTTTGAGACAGGGCCTCATTCTGTCACCAAGGCTAGAGTGCAGTGGTGCCATCATGGCTCATTCACTGCAGCCTTGACCTCCCAGGCTCAGGTGATCCTCCTGCCTCAGCCTCCCAAGTAGCTGAGACTACAGGCGAGTGCCACCATGCTCGGTTATTTTTTTTTAAATTATTATTATTTGTAGAGATGGAATCTCCCTATGTTTGCTGGGCTGGTCTCAAATTCCTGGGCTCAAGCAATCCTCCCACCTCAGCCTCCCAAAGTGCTGGGATTACAGTGCTGAGCCACTGCGTCCAGCCTAGACATAATACTTTCTGCTCAAATAAAAGTATGTGTTATTACCGCCGCCAAATAGTCCCATTAATCATCTTCAGCTAGTAAATTTAAATGCAATAAAATACAAATACATACTGAATGTCCCATTTTTATAGGACACTGAATTACATATTCAGGGAAGATGTAAAACAAACAAAGAGAAAAAAGAAGCATAGTCTTCACCCTTCAAGATTTTCCAATCAGCTAGAAAATCAGACATGGAGACCTTGTGTTGTGGGTTCAAAGAGGACAGCGTTTGAAACGACGAGGCCAAGGCGCTTTGATGTTTGACCTGTCACTGATCCGCTGTGGGCCTTTGTGTAAGACCCTCCCCCTCTGGATGCCTCTTTTCCATCTGTACAATGAGGGGGTTGGACCAGAAGCTCAAGGCGTTCATAGGCGGCACACAGGCATCAGGACTGAAACCTGGGGGGCAGTGACTCTTCCACCAGTTCTCCTTCCTGCACCGCGTGCCCTGTCAATTCCACCTGCCCAGGAACAACTTGAGCCCCCACTGCATAGCCCCTGGTGTGCACCGCACAGGCGCCTGTCTTACCCAGCCCCGCAGCAGCTCATAGGCTGTGACGCCCAGGGACCACCAGTCGACAGGGTACGAGTATCCGGGGCCTCCGTCCATGTACACCTGGAATACTTCTGGGGCTGTCAACGAGAGGACAAACAGAACATCATTGTGTATCCCCAGTTTATGGCCACCACCCCTTAGAGAGGGGACAAAGAGAGAAATCGAGCTCTTCTTTTTTTTTTTTGGAGACAGTTTTACTCTGCCGCCCAGGCTGGAATGCAGTGGCGCGATCTCAGCTCACTGCAACCTCTACCTCCCGAGTTCAAGTGATTCTCCTTCCTCAGCCTCCCGAGTAGCTGAGATTACGGGCACCTGCCACCACGCCTGGCTAATTTTGAGATTTTTAGTAGGGATGAGGTTTCACCACGTTGGCCAGGCTGGTCTCGAACTCTTGACCTCAGGTGATCCGCCCACCTTAGCCTCCCAAAGTGCTGGGATTACAGGCGTGAGTCACTGCATCCGGCCAGAAATCTAGCTTTTTTGGACAGTAAAACCTGTACTTTTTTCACTATGCCACATGGTTTACACCCTCAGTAAGCCATGAGCTGCCTGAGAACAAGTTACAGGCATCACCAGAGGCTCTGGAGTGACACTGCTGGGTGGAACGCAGATGGGACGCCCTGAGGGGGCACGGAAGGGCTTGGTGAAAGTGAAGACATGTCCCTGGAGGGGGTGGACTGGTGGAGCATATTCACTGGGAGAACTGGTGGGGTAAACCCAGAGTGAAGAAGAGGAACAGAGCCCCCAAGGGGCTGAGAACCTTGATAAATGAACACTTAGAGCTCTCTGTGCCTGGGACCTATCTCAGGGACAACTCTGTTTTAGCATAGGTGGCATCTAACATGAAATACCCACAATGGGTAAATCCGCAAGACACAAAGCGGATTGGAGGTTGCTAGGGGCCGTGGGTGGTGAGGGGAAGGTGGGAGCACCTGTTTCATGGGTACCGCTTTTCCTTTGGGGGTGAAAACAAATGGGTTGGAACAAGAAAGAGGTGGTGGTCATATAACACTGTGAATGTACTAAATGCTACTGAGTTTTTCACTTTAAAATAGCTAATTTTATCTTATGTGAATTTCACCTCAATAGAAAAAATACAGTGAAGGCGATGGAGGCCCAAGAGTGGTGGACCCTTATTCTTCAGGGTACTGCATTTGTCCTGGGGTCCTTGTCCCTGATCACTCTCCAAGGGGCTGAGTGGTGGGTTGATCTCAGTGCCTCACCCCCACCTCACTGGGCCAGGAGTGCATTGTAGGGTCTAATTGTCCATGTGGGCTTCCGGGAACATTTTGTGAACTGTTGATTATTTCTAGTAAATTAATTTGCAGACATAATTCCATTTTACAGTTGTCAGAGCAGCCGAAATCTGCCCCGGGAGCCACAACCTGTTGTGATTAAAGCTGTCTCCACTCAGTTTCTAGATGGGCATTCACTGGGCATGGAAAGAAGATCCAGGATGAGTTGACCTGGGGGCGCTGGCTGGGCAGCTTCACACTTGAATCTGACCAGCAGCCACTTTCTAGCTGCCCCCTGGTGATATTCTCCATTTGGTTCACATTTTCTAAGTGCACTTTCACCCATGGGCTCTCCTTTTCTCTTCACAACAGCCTCTGGGGACATGTTTAAGGGGAGGTTCAGAGAGGCCCAGCAGTATGAAGAGGTCACACGGTCAGGAAATGCGAAGCTGAGATGCACACGTTACAGGGCTGCTGAATTCCTGTTCGAAGTAAGACTCGCCTCAACATTTCGTTCGGTACAAACTACATACTTAGTGCCACATGGTAGAATGGTGCCACATGGTAGAATGGTGCAACTGGGAATTCGAGAACATGCCCCTTAGATTATTTGCCCCTTAAAAAGGAGCTGACATCGTGCCCTGGGAAACAGGAAGACTGCCGGTGCTGCTGGAGTTACTTGTTAGTAATAAGCTACGTACCTTCTCTTTGCCTCAGTTGTGTGGAATGTAGATAATAATAATGGTTTATTCATCGGGCTGTTGTGAGGATTAAGTAGATTTAATAAGATAATCTATACCAAGAGTTCAGCAGGATGCCTGGCCCGTAGTGAGTGCTCCATGAACATCAGGCATTACTAACAGTCGAATCATCACTCCAACCTCCACTTCCTCTGCCATGCCTCCCCATCGTCCATAGTTACCCAAACCAGAAATCTGGGAACCCTCCTAAATGCCATCCTCCTCAGCCTCATGAACGATCAGTCTCCAAATTCTGTGTGTTTTGTATTTTCAGCATCTTTTTGTCTGCCTCTTCCTGTCGGTTATAGATCATCCTGTCTCCAAAGTCAGTGATCACACTTGTTCATTAAGCATTGGATGAGTGAATATTGAATGCTTTCCTAGGACATGCTGGGCACTGTGCTGTGTTATTCTGAATCCCACCTGGATCCTACCGCTGAGCCTGAAGCTGAGCTTGAGCCTACAGGGACTTCCTTCCCTGCACCGTTGTGTGTGCCTGTTCCTGTTCTCAATCCTGAGGGCTCAAGAGAGAAGGAGTCCCGTCATGCTTGTCTGTGTGTTCCCAGGGCCTTGACAGCTGCTGGCCCAGCCCACAAGCTCCAATAGCGCAGGGTGCACCCAGCAGTGCAGAATGGCTGTGTGTGCTGAGATGTTCCCCATCAATCCTTGTCACGCCTGGCAGCCCCAAGTCCGTTTAGAACTCAGGATAGGAGTAGCAGCAGAGTGATCCTGTCCTGGCTGTCATAACCAGTCAAGCGACAAATGTCTGCAGTCCTAGAGAGGGTGACATTTCCTCCCCCAGCCCCCCCCCCACACACTTGGAGCTGATGATAGAACACAACAATATTGATGTCATAATCCCTGTGCCACCAGAATGATGTCACTGGCTGCTCAGAATCCCAGCACTTAGACGCGAGAGAACTACACAGGTTTAGAGCTGGAAGGACAGGTGTGAGCCACATATCTGAACAACAGCAACCGTGATTTACCAGGTGCCATGTTAAGGATTACATGTGTATTACCTCTTTAGTTCTCCCCCAGTCACCCAACAGGATAAACGCTACGATGATCTTCATCTTTCTGATGAGGAGGCAGAGGCATTTGGAGGTGTAGCGGGCCGAATCATTGCCCGCTAAAAGCTATGTTCAAGTCCTAACTCCTGGGACCCGTGAATAGGGCCATATTTGAAAATAAGGTCTTTGTAAATGTAATCAAGTATCTCAAGATAAAATCATCCTGGATTTAGATTGGGCCTTAACTCCAACGACTGATGTCTTTATAAGAGAAAGGAAAGACCTGAGACACAGAGAAGATGGCCATGTGAAGACAAAGGCAGATTGGAGCGATGTGGCCACAAGCCAAGGAAGGGCCTGGAGCTCCTGGAAGCTGAAAGAGGCAGAAGAATCCTCCCGTGGGGTCTTCCGAGGGGCACATGGCCCTGCTGGCCCCTTGATATTGGACTTTCAGCCTCCACAACTGTGGGAAAATGAACTTCCATTGTTTCAGGCCACTCGATAGTAATTTGTTTTGCAGCCACAAGGAATGAATACAAGGGGTAAGGAACTTGCCAAGGTCACCCAGCTAGCATAGCAGAGCTGGGATTAGCACCTCTTGGTTTTCTGACTTCAGGGACCTTTCCCCTGTTCTGGGTAACTGACAGAAGTAATTGAGTTACCCGGGGATTGGTGCCCTGGTACACCCTTCCACCCTCCTTCCTTCCCTCCCAGGGCCTGGCGCTTAGCCCAGTATACAGAAGGCACTTAATAAATGTGTGGACTGGCTCTTTCACCCTGATGCCATAGGGCTTGTCTGGCTCACTGATGCCTGCATCAGAGGTGGAAACAGCTCACAGCATCTCGAGATGTCAGCATCGCAGGGCCGAAGGGTCCTGTGAAACTCATCGTGTTCACACATGTCCTTGTTAGAACCGGACACTGGACCCGAGGAGGAAGAGGGGCTTGCCTCAACCACCCAGTAGTGCCTCTGAAGTCAAGTCTAGAATTCTTGGTCCTGACTCCGAGGTTCAGAAAATTCCCATGACTGTCACAGTGATACTCAGCTGCCAAGTCTGAATGATTCTACCTCCTAATCGCGTGTGTACCCTCCCTTCCTCGCCTTTGCTCACATGCTGCTCATGTTCTGATGCTCGCTTTCCCTTCTAGTACCCTAGGACCAGCATAGCTTCCAAGCTGGTCCTCTGGCCCCTGAGACTCCTCCTATCTGTCCTTCTCACTGCTGACCGGGGAGTCAGTTTTCTGACACGCCACAGATGATGGTATTCCCCGCTAAAAGATCTTCCCATGACGGTGGCTGTTTCATAAACTGTGTTGCTTGCAATGCCACTGGCTCCATGTCCTTCCAGCTCTAAACCTGTGTAGTTCTCTCGCGTCTAAGTGCTGGGATTCTGAGCAGCCAATGACATCATTCTGGTGGCACAGGGATTATGACATCAATATTGTTGTGTTCTATCATCATCCTTGGAGCCTTTCGTGTGCTGATGTGCTTTGGTGATGTTCACAGGGGCCCAACTCAATAGCAGGCATGGCTTGGAAATGTATTTGACTTGATCCTGGAATCTTTCCTAGTTTTAATTTTTGGCGGAACACAAAGTACTAGGGGCTGGGGACCAGTCTGGCCCAGAGGGTAGTTCAAATCCACAGCCCAGCACGGAGGCCCCAAGCTGTCTTGTGCTGCCTCGCTTGCCTATGGCCACCCTGGCTCCATGCTGAGTGCTGTTCCTGGAACACCGTCTCTCTGTCTCTGGTCCTGACACTCTTTCCCAGCTCACAGAAGGTGCAGCCCTAGGGTTACATCCTCCAGGAGCCTACCATGTGCCAGACAAGGATCTTCACAGGTACACTGGACTCCTCAGAATAAGTCTCTGCTATTATCACTTCCTTGCCATCTCCCTCCTACCCAGGCCAGATAGGGGCTTCCTCATTTCCCCCATGCTCTTCATCTCCTCATGCATTTTTGCTTATTTGTCTCCCTTTTCTCTTGACTGCAAGCTCCTTGAGGGCAGAGACTCTCTTGTTCTCTCTGGTGCCTCATCCCTTGCCTGGTACCAAGAAGATACAAAGGAAAAATCTGTTGACTGACTAAATAAATAAATGGTCATAATAAAAATAGCAAACACTTCTATTGCCCTTGTTGCGTGCCAAGCACTGTCTAAGATCTTTACATCCTGCTAATTTAAAAAGTTAATGTTTAAGGAGCATCTGCTCTGTGCAAAGTCTTGTTTTAAGAGTACTGATTCATCTTCACAACAACATAGGCTTTGAGCTGCTGCTCGGGGTTCTTGCAGAGGAAGGAGCCAGTTGCTCTGGGATGACACAGAAAAGGCCGGGACTGAGGACCCCCTGGGGCACCTGTGTGATAAAGGCAGCTCTAGGGGCAGCAAACAACAAACCAAGCAGATAATCGGGGGAGGGTGTGGCTATGCCCAGAAAGGTTGTCCAGGGTCCAAGACCTAGTTACACCTGCTTGGATTATGGATGAATAAAATTCCCCAAGGCCTTCCATGAAACAACAACAACAACAACAACAACGACAACTAAAACTTCTTCCAATGCTTTGGTAAGGGGAATGGCCAACCCTGAATCTATTTATCAGCCATTGGAAATGCCAACTGTAACTGCCATCATGTCCATAGCATTTGTGCAGGGCTTTGTGGGGAACAGGTTCCTTCACATGTCAGTCTTCCCATCCTTGAAGCATAGGCCATGGATGAAGAAACCAAGGCCCACAGAGATTAGGCGGTATGTTCAGGGTCATGGAGGTAATGAGTGAAGGAGCCCACACCGGAATGTCAGTCTTGTGACTTTAAGGCCAGGGCTCAACACAGCTGTTCCACTATTACTATGAATAGTGGCTTTACTGACAATGCCAATAGTTGCAATATTAATGTGGCAATTTATTGAGCCTCCTATGTGCCTGAAGCTCTTCTTAATTCTTTACATATGCTATTCATGTCTTGGAAAAGCTAACGTTGGAGAGCACTTCTAGATGCTAGGGACTGTGCTGAGTGTCTATGCATTATCTCATTTTATCTCACAAGGATCTTGTCAGGTCGGTACTATCTCCATTTCGGGAAGCGAAGGCTTGGAGGCAGTAGGTACCACACCTGAGGTGACACAGCTACGAAGGCTTATTTGAACCCAGTTCCATTCCCCAAGATCAACAAGAATGATGACAACCTAGTTCTGTCTCCTTCAAAGGCCATACATTTTCCAGCAATTATGCCACCTTTATAAACATGCTGAATATAAAAATCATATCTATCCATGTACGTGCACACATATAGCATATACTCTCTATGCTTTATATTCCAAAATGTCCTGATGTTCATAAACACTCTTAGTTTTGGTTGCAACTGAATTAGTCATCTATTCGTTTTGGTTCCAGTTGAATTAGCAGATAAAAGAAGGATAATAAATGTGGTTTTGCTATTAATAAAAGTGATTTAAAATCCTCTTGAAACTGGATCTTGATTCACATTCCCTGCAGTGCCTGCTTTCTTGCCCACTAGCTTTCACTGCATGGGGTGCATGGTGCATGCTCTATGGATTCTTGTGAGTCCAAAATACACTGGGCGGACACTGGGCACCAGGGAACTCTGGCTGCCCTGCAATGGCCTGGAAAGGTCAGCCTCACCTCCTGCTAACCATCTCTACCAGTGATTGAGGCAATTCTGCCAATGAAAGTTTGAAATGAAAAGTGAGTTTTGATGCCAAGGAGCATTAGGGCATCATATAATGGGCCTTCCAGAAAAGCAGGAACATGGGGTGTGAAATGAGAGATCGCCTTTCTTTCTCTCAGAAATATAGATGCGCGTGTGGTGGGATTTGCCCCCTCACTAACCACACAGAGTTTACTTCCTCATTAGACTAAAAATACGAAAAGCATACAATCACCTCCTAAAGTATAATTATTAGCCCGCTGCAGTGAGCTCTGTGAATATTGCTGAAGGTTTTGATATCTGCAGTGGAGTGTGAAATGCTATTCAGCATCTAGCCTGGGAGCTGACAGCCTTCCAGGATCTGTTTCCACAGGTGTTCGCTCTCTTCTTGACTGGGAACACAGAATTACTAAATTTTGGCTTAGACAGGGCCTTCAAGGTAATTTCCTTCCTCCCTTAAATGTTATGGACACGGAGGCCAAGGCTGAATGGAGGAGTTAAATGACTTCTGCCCCAGCCAGGACTAGAACCCAAGTCTCCTACCCATTCATACTTTCTTCAAGGCAAGACCATGTCTCCAGCTTGCACATCCTGGCTGGCAGGATGGCCAGATCTGGGTAGCCAACACCCACTGGACACTTTCACCTACAGTCCCATGGGCACAACTCAACCTGTCTGAGCTAAGCTTTCGAACTGCCCCTTCTCCTGAGTTCTCAATCTCAGCCACAAGGGTCTTTTCAGCTGCACAGTCAGAAACCTGGGCATCGACTTGGACTCTAGGACTCTTTCAGCCTTTGTGTTTGATAATTAGACTGGTCACCAAGACTTACCATTTTTCCCTTCCAGAAACTTCCTCTCTACCCTCCTCTCTATCCTCCACTCTGCTCCTTTTTCATCTGTGTCTGGTCTCATTGTTGCTCCCTCAACCACTTGCTTGTCTCCAGCCTGGGGCTCTTCAATCGCAACTCCACCTGCCCCTGAGAGACTTCTAAGTAGTAGAATCAGTGAAACAGAGGGATTACAAACATGGTCATTACTCAGGCCTGCAATTGAACCTCAGCTCCCATGTTTACTGGCACAATGACCTTGAGTAAGCTGCTTAACCTCTTATACATACCTCAGTTTCCTCACCTGTAAGAAGGAATAACAATGTCTGCTACATAATCTTATTGTGAAGAGAACATGGCTATGTATCTGTTGATTAAGCACATAGTAAGTGCTCAATAAATGGTATCTAGTATTATTGTTGTTATTATTCACATGTTCAAACTACTTGCTCAAAATTATTCCAAGTTTCCTATTTACTATAAAACAAAGTTTAAAAACTTCCTAAAAGCAGGCCCCAGCCACCCTCATATTTGGCCACTATTCTTGTTACACCCATTGTGCCAGCTTCAAACAACAGGATATACTATATTTTGAATCATCAGTGACTTTAGCCTGCTTTTCATACTCATGAACTCCTACTCATACTTTGAGACTCAGACCACATTTCACTATGGGATCTTCATCAAGTCCCTTGCTCTTCCTGTTCCCCATCTTACCCTCTCTCCTGGCAAATTACTAATACATCAATCTATGGCCTAGATTCTCACTAAACTTTTGCTCATTTCTTCCTTACAGCACTTATCATGCTCTATTTTAATTAATAGTATACATGTCCATCTCCCCCACTGGGTGGTGAGCTCTCTGAAGGCAGGGACATGACTAAGTCAGCTCCAGATTCAAAGGATTAGCACGTAGCTGATCTAGAAGTAGATGCTTAATGCGCATAGTGGCAAATAATTTAAGTCACAGCGTCCTGGCTTTGAATCTCAATGGGTACCTTTGCTGACTGTTTGTCATTGGGCAAGCATTTAACTTTGAGTTTCAGATTCAATGGAATATAATAGCCCTTACCCCATAATGAGACAACTTATGTGACACATTTACTTCAGAGGTTGCCACAAAGTAAGTTCTCAACAGATGTTAGCTAGTTTTTGTTATAGTAATTCATTATTACTGAATGGACAATGAAATGAATGCATAAATGGAAGCCCAACTCATCAAGGCACATATTGTACATGTTCCCCCAAATGATTCAAGAGCTCTGCCATAATTCATTGCACTAAAGTGGGCTGAGAGGCTGTGGAAAGAAGAGATAAGTAGCATGCCTGGCCTCTCTCTTAATCCTTTGGGGAGTAATTTATATTTCTTTGGCTCTCGGCTACTCAGATGAACTCAGGTGTCACTTGCTTACATATTAATTTGAGATAACATGAAACCACTGCATGAGTCTGATAATTTTTCTTTTTGGGGAGATGCCAGTAACATTGCTAGCAATAGAAAACTCATTTCACTAATGTATGCAAGAAACTTCTCAGCTGTTGACCATTAGTATTTCACAGGCATGCATAGGAAGAAGAGGAGGAAAGAATGCTTAATTGGCTAATGAGTAAATAGGTAAGCTTTGATAAAGGGCAGAAATAAATGATGCACCAGTACCAGAAAGAGACTTCATGTTAAATGCGTCCGATTCAACTAGTAAATTAAAAAAAAAGACTTTTGGAAGTTTTCATGGAGAAATGATATTCTAACTGGAAGCACAGAATTAGAGTCAGCGCATTTTACAGTCAATATGTGAAACTTGAGATGAACTTCTAAATAGCATATGAGATGATAGAAAAGTTAGTTTATCCAGTACCACTCTCTTAAAGGATTCCAAATTCTCTATTTATCCAAGACAATTAATGTTCTTCAAAATTTTCCCTTGAACTTGCTATAAAAAACCAAAAGCTACAATGCAGCACACAGGTTAACACATAATCTGGCCCTACACATCTCTCAAGGGTTATCTTTCTTGCTGACTTTGCTCAGGTCACATTAGTTTTCTTTTGGTTCCATGGGCCAAGCTTCTTTTGCCTCAGGCCCTTAGCAAATGCAGTTTCATTTCCTTGCCAAGATCCTGGGATCAGACCATTAGTGTTTTCCTATTGCTGGAGAAAGATAGGATCAATGTGAAATACCCCTAAGATCCCCAAGACCCACTGACACAGAGCCCACCTAAGACAGGCTGAACCAAAGCAGCAGAGGACATGTACTCTCCCCACCCCCTGCCACATCAGCAAGTGGCAAGGAACTAGAAACAGAAGTCTATTGCTAGGGAACAGGAGCTTAAAGAGAGACCCTATTTAAGGCACAGATTCACAGAGAAACACTAAGTCAAAGGTGGAACAGGAACATTGAGGATAACACTTTGGTAACCACACTGAAACCAAACTCTAAAGCTGATCTTTTGAAAATAACCACAGAACAACAAAACTCAAGACAAGCTCAACTCCTAATTAGATTGACTCAATGCTACCTCCTCAAAAAAAACAAAAAAAAACTAAATGCAAAGTATTAAAAGAAACATGTCAATTTCCAGGCCTAAACATTTTCCTTTATATCATGCAAATATTTTAATAAAAAATTATTGGACACAGGACAAAAAAACAAAAACTCATTGTGAAGAGACAAAGAAATCAATAGAATCCTACTCAGATATGAACTAGATGTCAGACCTAACAAACAAGGAATTTAAAACATTTCAAAGGCTCTAGTGGAAAGGTAGATAGCATGCGTTAACAGACGGGGATTTCAACAGAAAGATAGAAACTATAAAAGCAGATGGAAATGCTAAAAACAAATGTGAAAACATAGTGCCAGAGATAAAGAATGCTTCCAATAGGTTAATCAATAGACTTGAAGATAGGTCAAAAGAAATTGCCTGAAGTGAAACACTAAGAGACAAAAGTGTGGTGGGGGATGGGGAGAAAGAGCATGCAAATATTGTGAGGGAAAATATCAAAGATCTCACTTTTGAAATCCCAGAAACAGAGTAGAGAGAGAATGGGTCAAAAATATATACATTTGCAGAGATAATGACCAAGAATTTTCTAAAAATGATGAGTAATCAAACCACATATCCAAAAAGCTCAGAAAACACCAACCAGAGTAAACATCAAAAAGAAAAAAAATCCAATATGCCTTGGTACCTCATATCTAAAACCAAAGAGAGAGAGAAAATCTTGGAGTCAGCTGAAGGAAAAAAGCATATTACCTACAGAGGAACAGGGATAGGAATTACAGCAGACTTGTTGTCAGTAACACTGCAAATCAGAAGCAATGGAGTGGCAATATTGAAGTGACTAAGGAAAAAAAAAAAAAACACCCTCTTAACCCAGAGTTCTGTATCTAGTTAAAATATCTTGTAACAATGTAAGGAAATAAAGACTCTTTTCCTTATATAAGCAAACCAAAAGAAGAAAGAATTCATTACCAGTAGATTTTAATAGTCAGAATTATTAAAGGAAGTCCTCCAGGTAGAATGAATATAATAACTGCTAGAAAACTGAAGCTACACAAAGAAAGAATATGAAAATAGCAAAAAGAAGGTAAATGTAAAGTTTTTTTTTTTAAGTTTTAACCACTACAAAATATAATTGATTATTTAAAGCAAAAATAAATTCTATGAATTATATATTTATAGTAAAAAGGGATGAATATAATGAATTTGGGTATATAAGATTACACATGCTGTAACAGATTTTAAGGTGTTTTCTGATTAACTGAAGAAGTATATTGTTTTTTAAAGAGGTATAAATACTAAGCTAATGGAGAAGTTAAAGTGGATCATAAGTAAGGATTAACTAATCCAAAATAAGGAGGAAAAAGAGGAACAAAGGCCAAACGAAACGAATACAAGAAAAGGCAAGATGGTAGATTTAAATAAAATTATCTCAATAATTACATTAAATATAAGTGGTCTAAATATCAACCACACCAAGTTGTTACAAGAAAATAGAACTACGGACAAAAATTCCTCAAGAACCTAGATATAAATATCATGAACAAGATATTAGTACACTGATTGCAGGATTATATGTAAAAGATATGTTATGAGCAAACAGGGTTTCTTCTGGGAAGGTAAGGCTGGTGCAACATTTCAAAGTCAGTCAGCAGTATTTCAACAGACTATAGAAGAGAAACCACAGGATTATCTCGACAGATTTAGAAATGCCATGTGACCAAATTCAACATGCATTTATGATTAAAAAAAAACCTGAATAAATTGGAAGTAGAAGGGAACTTCTTCACCTTATGAAGCACTGCAAAAACCTTACAGCTGACATCATAACTTAAAACTTCTGCTTTTAAAAAAGACTCTTAAATTGATCTAAGTACAGTGGTGTTTATAACTAACTGATCACAACTGGTAACAAACTTCTTTGTTCCTTTAGCAGTCCCACTGCTTCACTTGAATAGTCAAATAAAAATAAATTTAAGAAGACTCTTTTAAGATAATAGAAAGACAAGCCACTGACTTGGAGAAAATATTTTTAGAATATACATCTGATAAAGGAATTCTATCCAGGATATATTTTAAAACTCTCAAAATGTAATAAAATAAAATAATCCAGTAAATGTTTTTTTCTTTCTTTCCTTTTTTTTTTTTTTTTTAGATGGAGTCTCGCTCTGTTGCCCAGGGTGAAGTGTAGTGGTGCAATCTTGGCTCACTGCAACCTCTGCCTCCTGGGCTTCAGCTCCCTGAGTAAGTGGGATTATAGGTGCATGCCACCACACTCAGTTAATTTTTTGTATTTTTTAGTAGAGACAGGGTTTCTCCACGTTGGCCAGGTTGGTCTTGAAATCCTGGTCTCAAGTGATCTGCCCGCCTCAGCTTCCCTAAGTGCTGAGATTGCAGGCATGAGCCAGTGTGCCTGGCCAAAATAATCCAGTAAATTAATGGGCAAGTGACTTGAACATATACTCCACACAGAAAATATGTGGATGTCAAATCGGCAAGTGAAAAGATGCTCAACCCCATTAGTTACTAGGGATTTGCAAGTTGAAATCATGACTGACCTGTCAGAATGCCTAATGACCTCAATGACAGGACAATACCAAGTCCTGGGGAGGATGCAGAACAACTGGGTCTCTCATTTGTTGCTTGTGGGAATGTAAAGTGGTTTAGGCATTCTAGAAACCAATTTCACAGTTTCATACCAAATGATCCAGCAATCCTACTTCTAGGTAATTATTCCAGAGAAATGGAAATTTAAGCTCATATAAAACCTGTATGCAAATGTCCATAATGGTTTTATTCATAAATATGTAAAACTGTAAACAACTCAAGTGCCCCTCAACTGATGAACAGATAAACATGTGTATGTATATCCAGCAATAGGAAGGCACTACTGATACACACGACATGAGTAAGTCTCAAATACATCATTCTAAGTGAAAAAGTCACATTCAAAAGGCTGCATAGAATATGATCTCATTTATATGACTCTCTGGAATAGGCACAATCATAGGGGTAAAAAATCAATTGCTGGTTGCCAGGGACTGGGAATGAGGAACTTTTGCGGGGGTGATGGAACCCATCTATATCTTTATCATGGTGGTGTTTATCTATGACTGTATGTGTTTGTCTGAATTCAGAGAACTATACACTAAAAGAGTACATTTTACTGCATGAAAATTATTCCTCAAAACTAAGAATCTCAAACTACATATTTATCAGTTTGATGATTTTTAAAGTGACTGTTTCCCTCACAAACAGCCAAATCAATGAGGGCAGGAATACTTTGTTTTATTCACACATGCATTTTCAGCTCATAGAACACTGTCTAACATGTAGAAGGTGCTCAGCAAATCTCTGTCGAATGAATGAATGAATGAATGAATGGTTCTCAGGAAAGATAATGGGCAGTGGAGCCTCACTGATCTAGGGCTGAATGCTGGCTTTGCCACTTTCTCTGGGAAGCAAACTTGACTTTCCCTGGCCTCAATAATATCTACAAGGAGAGCACAGCACTGCCATGGCGGCCCCACTGTCATGGGATCCTTGGGGTGTTGCTTCCCCAGCCGGAAACCTCCGTGGCTTGTGGCGCCTTCACCTGAGTTTTTCCTCGGGCCTGAATGGTTCATTCTGCTCGCTCGGCCTGGCAGGCTGCACTCAGCTTGTGCTATCGGCCCAGATCCCATGCCTGCCAAGGGCAAGCCAGGCAGTCAGCAGTGAGGGTTGCATGAGCGAGCGAGCATGGGGGTCCGGGCATTGCACACAGGAAGGCATGCTGGCTGTGGTGGGGTGGACAGCTCCAGGTATTGGCATGAGCACCAGCTCCCTACAAGGCTTCAGCTGGACCAGGCATACTGCGAGTGGCTTTCACTGTGGGCACTGGGGAACATGGTGGTGCCTAGAAGCTTGGAGATGCCAGGAACTGCAGAGCCCCAAAGAGGGCATCACAGCCCTGGCTTGGGGAGCTCCTAAGTCTGGGCTCCCTGAAGGGTTACAGTTCTTCTCTGCTTCTCTTCTTGTGTTCACAACGTGGTGAGCAGGTGGGGGGCATATTTCAGCCCTGTTTGTGTTACAGCTATTTCACTCCCACCATTCGGCAGGTCCTGAGTTCTTGTCCTGTGTCCAGGAAGAATGAGGTACATGGACAACTCGAGGGTAAGCAACACAAAGAGGTGCTTTATTGAGCTACACTACAGCTCTCAGGAGACCTGAAGTGGGTAGCTCCTTTCCACAGGCAGATTGTGCAGATGTCTGTTCAGCTGTCAGCTGCGAGGAGACCCACAGTGGGTAGCTCCTCTCCTCAGGCAGGTTGTCCCAACATCTGCCCCAGTCTTGCTTAGTTTGAGGTTTTTATGGGCTTCAGAGGGAAGGAAGTACGTGGTGATTGGTCCATGGGTGGCCATGGGTGGGCCTGGAAAAAGCATCACAAGTTCTCACTCCGGTCAGCAGAACTGGCAGCCCAGCCCTCAGGCTTCAGACCATCCCTGGCTTGAAAGTGGGGTTTCATGGGGACCCACTCCTTTCCACCCAGTAGCCTGTCTGCCTCCTGCCACTGTTCATGGTGCCCATGCTGTTTGTGCTGATGGGCTCCTGCAGGCCAGCTATGAGCCATTCTCAGCACCCTTTTAGTCTCCCTCTCATGCTTGTCAGTGCCCAATGTCTGAAGGGGGCCAAGGTAGCAGGGGGCTGGCATGTCAGTGCTGCCCTGAGTATGTGCATACCTAGCTGGTATGTACCCAGGCTTGGCCACAACCCCACTCTGAAATCAGAGTGGGTACCAGGAGCAGGGAGAGTCCAGGCAGCAGGAACAGGTGCCCCTGAGCCTACGGGGGGAATGGGGTTTCCCTGAGAGCACAGGGATGCCCAGGTCTGCAGCTGCAGCTGAGCAGCTACAGCTGCACCCAGGAGGGCAGGGATCCCACCTCTCCAACTCAGAAGGGAGCGGCAGGGCTTCCACCTGTTCTTGGCTCCTGTTGGTTCTGTGGAGCACAGAGCCCTGGCTGCACCTCCCCCACTGTAGACAGGCCACTGCTGCCATCACCACCACCATCCCTCTGTGCTCACTGCAGTGTCCTGGGGGAAGGGAACTGACATTTGGTGAGTGCTGACAATGCAACAGCCCTATCATCTCCCTAGTGCACCCACCATCCCCTGGCCAACTGAGCCCCTGCAGGGAACTAGGATTTGGTTAGTCTGTTTCCACAACTGGAGTGTGAGTTCCATAAGGCAGGGGAATGTTGAAGTTAGTCCTGTGTTCCCAGTCTTTGGCATACACCAAATAATCATTGAACTATTAGCAATCGGAACAAACATTAATATTGGCTACTGGTTTTGAGTAGTTACCTTTCGTCAGGCATTATGCTATATGCCTTCCATACTTAATGTCAATATATCCTCAGAGCAACCTCCTGAGGCTGACTGCATAAACCATTAATCCCATTTCTCAGACGAGGATTCAGAGAGGTCCTGTGGTTCAGCGGCCAACATTTCCTGAGTGTTCATCATGGTAAGTGCTTTATGCGCACTATGTCTGGTAATGAGATTCACCCAGGTTCACTCAGCCACTAAGTGGAAGACACCTAACCATCCCATGCTGAAGCCCACACTTCACCTGGACCCTCCGTGAGCCTGACCCCTAATGCTTTCCTGTTACTCATCTATTTCTCCAAGGTCACCACTCTTGAGGCCCTAATCCTATGAGTCTGATCTCAGTGGTCTCCAGCATTGAACCTTCCACTGGTTCCCTGGGCTCTTACCCAGCATTCAAGACTCCTGTGCTTTGGCCTGTCTCCTCTCTCCCTCCCCACCTCCTCTTGTCCTAGAAGCTGTAAAACAATGGAGCTGCCAAGATCTCCCTTCACACAATGGTGCTTCACTCCTCCATGCCTTTGTATGGGCTGTTCCATCTGTGTAAATGTCCTCTCTGTATCGTTACCCAACAGAGCACCTCCTTAAAGTCTAATTCAGATTGTCACCTTCTCCAGGAACCAGTCTTAAAACTGTCCAAAACGATCTCACCTCCCCCTTTTCATGCCAGAAGCACCTCCTTCTAGTAGCTACACCATCGTCCTCCTTGACTGTGACCTGTGTACAACTATGTTCATACGATCTGCGTAAGGACTGGGAGAGCAGTATTTCCCTCTGCAGTCCCAGTGCCTAACTAAGCCCTGTACCTCCTAAACACTCTGCAAATGTTTACTGAATGAATGCCCTGCTCTTCATTTCACCTCAAATTAATAAACTCTGAAGCCCCGTGTGGCTGCTGGAACATTCTGACTTCTAATCTGGCACATTTTAGAGAGATCTTTTTTTCTCCAATTGCAAATTCCATCTGCTCTTTTAATTAATGAAAATTCAGCCCTATGCAAATTTTTCTTCCGGGATCATCTTTTGTGAGTTACCTCTGGGAGCTTACTCATCAGCCCATTTTCTGAATCTGTGTGGGGAACATTCTGGGAACTTGTTATTGGGCCTTTGAACTGAACAGCTCAAGTGAGTGAAATAAACAAACCTGCCACTTGGCATTAGGAATTTACAGCCCCAGGAGCTGCAAGGTTTGACTTTATTGAGAGAGCTCTCCCTTAACCCCATCTTCCCCACTAAACTCCCACAGACTGGTACTGTTCGCCAACTACAATGTCTGAAAATACAACCATTTGGAAAAATCAGCTGTGTCCTCTAAAGCCTATAAAAATCTCTTCTGTACATTTGGCCATTAAGTCAGGCCTGAAGCTTTTCTAATTGGAAGGACATCAGTAGCCCCAACTCTCACCTACAGCTGGGACAATGAACTTATTTCTTGGCTGAGAAAGTCGTCTTTATAATTCAGGAGCTCAGTGTCAAAAACGCAGCTTGTTGTAGCAGCAAAAGCATAGACTTCAGATGCAAACAGACTTGGCTTCAAATCCTGGCTCCTTTGCTGACGAGCTGTGTGGCCCTGGGCAGGCTAATTAACCTCTCCGGACCTCAGGTTCCTCACACATAAAATAAGAGAGATGTAGAAACGTCGTGTGAATCTTCCGAGGATTAAATGTGAAGACAGGCAGGTAGCGAGGTCCCAATACAGGCCAGATTTCTTCTCCCTTTAGGAAGCAGGGCCATGGAGGAGAGTGCCCAGCTGGGTCCCCATGGCTCTGCTTTCCTGGAGACTAAGAACCTGGACTGGGCTGCCTCAGACAGTGTGAGGCAGAGAGCGGGGCCAGGAAGCCCAAGTAGAGCCTTTGAGGAGGCTCGGGTGAGTCTGTCAGGCATGGTGCCATGTGCAGGCAGAGACATCAGGGCTGGCAGAAAACTGCCTTGAACTTGGCCAGGTACAATGGCTCATGCCTGTAGTCCCAGCACTTTGGGAGGCTGAGGCAGATGAATCACCTAATGTCAGGAGTTCAAGACCAGCCTGGTCAACGTGGTAAAACCTTGTCTCTACTAAAAATACAAAAATTAGCCAGGTGTGGTGGCACGTGCCTGTAATCCCAGCTACTTGGGAGGTTGAGGCAGGAGAATCCCTTGAACCTGGGAGGCAGAGGTTGCAGTGAGCCAAGATCATGCCATTATACTCTAGCCCAGGTGACAAGAGTGAAACTCTGTCTCAAACAAAACAAAACAAAAACAAAAACTGTCTTGAACTTCTCCAGTGGTCCAGGATCTACACCCCTTGACATCAATTTGCTTTTTGGAAACAGCGTGAAAGCAGTCAGAACGAATCTGTAGGAATACGAGGAGGCTTCTAATGGGAGCTGCTGCCCTTACCTCGTGTCTCTCTTCTTGGCACTCCCCTGTGGGATGTCCCCCTCAGCCTCCACGTGCCCCTTCCAGCACGGCATTCTTGAGCCTTGGAATCTGGTTCTCTGCCTTCCTGCATCTTTCTTGGGGTATCCCGCCCACTTCCTTGGCTGTGCTGCATCTCAGTGCCGGCAGGTTCTCCATCCACATGTCCAGTCTGCATCATGCCACTCCACAAACCTACTGGTCTTGCTGTGTCCCCTACAGAGTGAGCACCACTCTGCCGCAAAATCCAGAGACCTGGGAAGTCGCCTTTGCCCCCATTCTCCATCCCATCAGTTGCTGAATCCTGCCCATTTGATCTCTCTTGACTCTCAACGCAGTGACTTCTTCGGTCAGATTTGCCCCAGCTCCAGATCCTTCCAGAAAGGGATCTCAGAAAGGTCGTCAACAAAAAAAGCCTTGTTGGAGTAAGTGTTCAGGCTCCCATGAAGACTACTTGTAAGTGAATGAATTCACTTACATGGATATCTGCTGGTATTTTTGCTAAAAAGGAGTTGCTGTCATGGGAGGCCAGGTTGAGATGTACTTCAGAGCTTAGGTTTTGGAGTCACATTTACCTGGGTCTGACTCTTGCCAACAATGTCAACATGGGGAAGTCAGTCACCCAACCTCCTAACCCTCCATTTCCTTAACTCTAAAATGGAAAGAAATACTTGTGTCTATCCCATGTTTGAGGGCATTAGAAGAGGTTATAGGTTATAGTTAATGGGCCTGTCTTCACGTTAAACTAGATTATAGGTGGAAAGCACTTAGCTCAGTGCCTGACATGTAGTCAATACTTAAAAGCAAGTTGCCTATTGTTTATACCATTGAGGGTATTTGTAGCCAAACTTTATTTATTCAATTTATTTACAGCCAAACTTTATTTATTCAATTTATTTAATAAATGAAAGATTAACGACATGAGTAGTGGGTTCTAGAGAGATGATGGTATAGATTTTGAATCTCCCCAAATTTGCATATAAAACAGAGAAAATAGATTGCTAAACCAAAAACCCATGCATGCATTTGCTACAAAAATAAGTTGTCTCCACAACCCTCAAAATACAGGTGGGTAGGAGCAAAACACCCACAGTGACAAGAAGTGCATGGTAGTGATTTCTACACAGAAACCAATAGAAGCAGCAAAGCAGCATTCTATGGACCAGAAAACAAAGAACTCCAAGGTATTCAGCAGGTATTCACTGGGAAACACAGCTGACCACTCTGAGCACAGCAGCTGAAGCTGGTAGGAGTTTGCCCAGTCTAGTATCAGGGGCATTGAAAGGGCTCTCGATAAATTCTGAAGGAGGTGGAAGAATCGGGCCATCAAAAGTCTATAATCCACCCAGTCACAAATCCTTCCAGGAAAAAGCCCCAAGGAAAAACTGTATGACGTGGAACCAAAATGCATCAGGACAAGGACCCTACAGACAAAGGAAACAGGAACTCCAGATAAAAATGGGAGAGGAGAACAAAGCCAGGAAACCTGGTTAGCAAGCTGCCTTAGATGTTGACACTTCACAAAACAACACAAGAGATAGGTCTGTTAAGTTAGGAATGCGATCCTGAACCACATCATCTTCAAAAAGTTTAGAAAAACAAAGTTCGCATAAAATGAGCAATTTCTACCCCTCTCTCTTGCTGGAGGCCCCTCAGCTGGCTCTATTTTGATCTCAAGTCCAAAGGTGGAATTTATCCTTCCAGGGAAATAGTCATATCTTTTTAAATCTGTAAGGAAGATAATAAGAAGGATATAGTGGATCCCCAAAACCCTAGTGTTCATGAAGATAGATTGGAATTTAGGTTTTGCCAAGGGCTCAGGGAGGTCTCTTCTTCCTCAGGCCATGTGGAATTCAAACCCTCCACCATGTCCAAACTAAGCCTCCTCCTCCACTCCAATACCCATGTGCAACTCTTAACTCCTCCAGGCGGTTTTAGGCGCTGTTTATGAGGCTGGGGAGGAAAGATTTTGGTTGTTTAATTCAATATACGGTGCCCTATAAGGCACAATCTGGCCAGAGGTAAGTGAGGCCAAACAGGGCATTTTCACTGCTGAATGACAGACAGCAGCACAGAGTTCAGCCAAGATGGCGGACTCCTCATCCCAGTGGTTAGTTTTCTGCAGCAAAAGTTGCACTTCTGGTTTGGTATCACCTATAAATGCTTCATCCAGTTATCAGATTCTATGCTTCCTAAGGCCTCCTTCTTCCATTTGAAAAAGGAAAACAAAAGGAAAACATTAAAAGCAATAACCTTTGGAAGAAAGATATGGAGAAATTTGGGCTGTAAATGTGTGTGTACCTTTGTGCAGCACTGATTACATTTTCTAGCCTTAAACATGTATCTCTTATATTATTTTTAATGGTAAATGTGGATTATCTAGGCATAAAACTCATGCATATGATATATGAGTAATCATCAACAATTACTGAAACAAAAGAGAAACAGAAAAGTATCAAAGACTCAATTCCATACCAAGTTATTACAAGTAAAAGGAGACTGAAGAGCAGAATAACACCACTGCAATACAAACACACAGAAAGATGTGCTGATAAAACAGAACGAACCTATAGACTACGTTTCAAAGGAGTGAAAAGACACAGTGATGGGTTGTTTCATTCACAGTTCCCCCATGCATCAGCCTTCTGATACCCATGCTCCATGCAGTTCCCTTCCATGTGGTTGGCTATGTGACTTGCCTTGACCAACCGAACATCAGGAAATGTGAAGCAGGCAGAGTCCTGATAAGCATGGGGGAACTGGCTCTACCATCTTGAAACTGCATGTGAGGAAGTTCACTCTAGCCACTTCGATGATGAAAGACCACATAGAGAAAGAGTGATATGTTCATCTCAGCTGTCCTAGCTGGACCCAGCTCCCAGCTGACCTACCAGCTGAATGCATTTTCATGAGTGAACCCAGCTAAACCCGAAGAGAAAACACTTGGTCAACCAAAAGAATTGCGAGAAATAATATTGTGATTGTCCTAAACCACTATGTTTTGCCACAGTTTGTTACACAGCAATTGATAACAATATAGATATTCAGAATTAACACATAATAAAAGCATTAACAAAATTATATAAGACATGAAAAACAACATAAATTAGAATAAAAAACTCAGAAATCAGGTGAGAGAACTTAGGGAGAAAGAAATCAAGGGCAAATGATTTCAGAAATGAAGACTTCACTAGAAAATGCACGAAACAAATAAACACAATAGATAATGCCTTGGGAGAAAGAGAAATATAACAATGAGAACATTTTTAAAGAAATGAAGGAAGAGGTAGTAAAGATTTGAGAGACAGTGAGAAATGTTGAAGATTGGCAAAGAAGATCCAGCATTCAGATAAGAGGCATTCATAACCAAGAAAATAAAAGCAAGAGAACAGAATGCATACTAAAAATGATAATTCCATAAAAATTCCTTAAAAAAACGATTTAAAACTGCATATTGAAAGAACACTGTGTGTCTAAGAATATAGACCCAGAATGGCCATCACCAAGTTAAATTCTGGAAAATACTGAACGTAAATGGAAAAGAAAGTACTTGTTTTGTTTGCCACCCTCTCAAGCCTGAGCCATGGCTCTCTGGCTGAGCAGGAGTTCTCTAGAAAAACCAAGAGGGGAGTGGTTGTCTAGCAGAGGAGACAGCTTGGAAAAGGTCCAGAGCTTCGAGAGAGCATTGTATCTACTGGGAACTGTGGAGCCTCATGGGAGCATGGGAGGAGGGTGTGTGGCAGCGGGCAGTGGCAGACGAAACAAGAGAAGGATGCTGAGTCTTAGGCATTGAGCCTGATCACATGAAAAGAAGGGGCCTGGAACACTCACCCATGTAGGGCTTGGTGCCAGCCATGGAGGAAGCCCTTTCTGCTCCTTTCACTACCGTCGCTATGTTGAAGTCTGTAATGTGAACATGTCCTGCAAATACAGAAACAGAAACTCCAGTTAGCATGGGCTGCAGGCAGCTGGGTTATTTAAAGCTGTGGTTTGCAAGATGGGATACCGGGAAGAAAACGTTAGAACTTCTATTTGTAATACTATCTTATAGGATGCTTTACAAATGTTTATTTTGTGTGCATGTTTCACAATGTAAATTCATTTGGTAACATGCATATTATTTTTACCTAAATATATTGAGGGGCAGGATACATTTTTTTATGGATTAAAAGTTTGGAGACACTGATGTGGCGAATTAAAGCTCCTGGAAAGAAATGAGACAGGTCACTCCAGACGCCTTCTCTCAGGAAAACTGTAGGTGGGCCGTGGCTGGGGCAGGGGTGGGTGAAGGATTCTCCCACCCAGAGGACACTGCTTGTTCTGCTGTTTGTCTGCTATGGTTACTGGAGACCTTAGTACTGTAGCTGATGAATTTAGTAGGGAGAAGGGTGGGGAGTTGAGACCACCTTTCCTCCAGGCTGAAGTGATGGCAGCAGATGGGCATGGATAGGCTGGGTGTACCTACAAAGTAGGTGTTCAAGAAACATGACAAGGAAGGTAAAGGGAAAGAGAAGGAGAGAAGGAAACTCAGTGATGTGCAGGTAAAGGAGGGAAACAGAAGAGAAGGAAGGAAGGGGACAGGGAGGAAGGAAACACCCAAATGGTCAGTACTTGTTTTCTGGGAAATTTTGGTCAGTACTTGCTTTTTGGGGAATTTGGTACACATACGACTCCAGCTCAGAGAGCCCTGGATAATAATTATAACTGCAATTACATTTCTCTCTATTTGTCTGTCATCATATCATGTGAAAATGGCTGGTTGGATTTTCACCAAACCTGACAGTGGTATTTGGGATGTGGGACTGAAATGCATAGATCGGTGGCACATGCAAAATTGACTCTGAGGGACTTGGAAGGCATCACCGAGAGATGGGAAAACACATTTTGGAGCAGGTGCGTTGAGGCATGCTGAGAAGCCCATGGGACTACACACGGGAGGGGTATGCCCGATGTGACCAGCTACAGTGGACAAAAAAAGCACCAGCAGTGTAACATACAACCCTCTAATCTTAGACTGAACTGCCAGCACTGACGTGTGAGCAAGCTGCTCAGCCAGCTATCTGTCCAGTGATCCTAGGTGAGATGCAGCAGCAAGGTGCATCAGTGAGGATTCAGTGAGGATCCATAATCCTCTCAGGTACTTGTGAATGAAGCTTAAGGCATCCAGCCAGGTCTTTGCTGGGAGGCACAGTATTCCTACATAGGTAACATTTCTAGAACATACCCTGGCTGCTTTAGACTCTGGGGCTTCCTCAGGCCCCTCCCTGTGGCTGCAATGGGTATGTCTCCATTCAGCCATCCATGGTCCTGTCTGAAAAGTGACAGTGTGTAGTAGTAGTTGGGTGCACACACTCTGAGCCAGACTGCCTTGGTTTGGGCCTCAGCTTTGTTGGGAGTAGCTGTATAACCTCGGGCAAATAACTTAATCTCCCTGGGCTTGAGTTTCCTCACCTATAAAATGGGGATAATGATAATAAAATACCTATCTCAGAAGGCCGTCGCAGAAATCAGGGAGTTTATACGCATGAAACGGTTAGAGTGAGGCTGACGTGCAGAAAGTAGGGAAGCTTCTCACAAGTGTTTGCTCTTAGCATTATTATCCTGCCAAGGAGTGACTCAAAACCCCTCTTCTCCAGCAAGGACCAGTCTATCCCCTGCACCCTCCTATTCCCTTATTTCTGATACCAACAAGAAAGAAAACTCATTACTGTTTTGCGCTTTGCATGTGAAGGTGAGTGTATGCTGTGGTCATTGCTGTGCCCTACACCCACATAGTTCCACACACGGTGGCACATGTCAGCATTGCAAGAGGACTATGAAACTCTCAAATATGGCTTTCGTTTGGTTTTCTTGCACCTTCCCCCTCTTTCAAAAGTTTGGTATTTTCATTATGAAAGTGATGCCAGCTCATTAAAATAAGTGAAAGAATACAGACATGTTTTTGGGTTACCCCTTTAAGCCCCTCAATGTCTCTCCCACCCCCATGTAATCAATCACACAATTCATCTGGCTCCTCCATGATTTCTCTTGGCTTATGCAAATGCATATCCATATATATGGGGGCTTTGGTTTGTTCTTGCAATAATGAGATCATACTTCATGGGTCACTCTAAAAGTTACTTTTGAATTTAGCCATGTATCATGGAGTGTGCCTAAGAATGTACACCCACAATGCCCCCCAATGTCCCCCAAGCTAGTATACATAGGTCTACCTATGACATCCACAATCCTTTATCCTCCATTCTAAGTCCAGTTTTTTCCACAATTATTTTGGTGATAAGATTTGACCTGAAACATTCTTTTTCAGTTTCATTTATTCCATTTTGGATGAATGGAATAAATTATTCCAATAAATTTATCCATATAAATTTATTTGTTGGATAAATATCCAATAAAATCAAGTATTAACGTATTTGATTACAAGGTGTTCCCACAAACCTGTATGGAGTATTACATAGTATAAAAATATATTATTTAAGATATTATTACATATTATGTTAAGCATGTTATTTTATATTATTATCATATATATTATCTAATATAAGTGAATTTCTACTTCTGGAAAAAATTCTGAATTATGAAAACATATCTGCCCCAAGGGTTTCAGATAAAAAGCCATGGACCTATAGTTACACAGTATTCCATAGTATGTTTGTATCATACAATGTATCATTTATCCAGCAATTCCCTACTATGGGTATTCATGTTGTTTCCAACTTTGCTTGCTTAATTGTTTGTCTTGTTACTATAGAATACATGACAAGAATTCCTGAATACATCTTTATACATTAGTACTTTTATTTTGACTGAATAAATCCCCAGAAGTGGGATTGCTGAGTTCAGGGGTATGCATATTATGTTCTAAAAAGCCATAATTGATGGCACTATAAACAGAATAAGGGGATATGTATTTCTCTGCACTTTGCCAGCACTCATTGTTATCAGTGATTTCATGTTTTGCAAATTATATGGTGAGAAATGTTATCTCGCTGCAGAGGAGGCTGTCCGTTTCCCATGTAATCAGCCTCTCGGAACCTTGGTCAGTTTTCACTGGGAGCTCCTTGTCTTCAAGATACATTTGCCCTTTTCTCTGCTATGTGTGTTTCAAATATTTTCTCCTAGCCTATTGTTTGTGTTTTGACTTTGTTTATAGTGCCTTTTGCTATAAGGAAGTTTTAAAAATGCAAATAATATGTTAATTTTAAGTGTTATTTCTCTTGTAATTTTCCAATTTTCAGGAGCTACCCAGAATTGATATCCTTTGTCTTTGGACAGTGTCATGCGTGGATATGATTCCCTAGAACTGCAGAAGCTATTTGTGACCACAAGGAAAAACAGTATAAAGATGTAGGCTGTCCATGGAGAAGGTAAAGCTTCAAGTATAGCAGAGAAATGGTGCCAGAGCCTGATCAAACCCTGCCTGAAGCCTCATTCCACTGAACTTCAGCTAAAAAATACCCTTTACTATTTAGGACTGTTTAAGTTGGGCTCTTTGTTCCTTTCCACTGGTGGTATCCCAACTGATGCAGACACTTAATGGCTATGTGACTTAGGTTATTTAAGCTCTGAAAGCCTCAGATTCCTCATCTGTAAGAAGAGGCTAATATTAATAGGGGCCTTGTGGGGTAGTTATAGGGCTAAACAGGATGGTTAGGGACTGAGAACATGACATTTGAGCAAAGATCTGAAGAAGAGGAAAGCAAGCTGTCAACACAGTTTCAAAACTCTGGAGGAAGAGGGCAGCTGGTGGAGGGGACTGTCAGCACACAAGGGCCAGCAAAGATGCCAGGGAGAAAAAGGGAGGCAGTGGGAAAGGAGCTCAGGAAGGGAAGGGAAAAATGTGTCAGGCCTTCTGGGCTGGGAGAGGATGGTGGCTTTTACTCCATGTAAGAGGGTTTCAATATGATCGGACTCAATTTTGAATACTCTTTCAGCTGCTGTGAATGGATTACAGGGGCAAGGACCAAAGCAGGGAAACTCATAAAGAGGGGGAAACATGCAACCCCTGGTTCCTTTAAGCCACTGTTATTTAGGGTTAATAACTGGTGTGGGATCGATGTCAAGTCTCATCTTAATCCTTCAAGTGGTCCTGAGGGGAGGGTATTACTATCCTTGTCTTTACAGAAGAATAACCTGAGGTTCCAGTCACTAGTGTCAGGACCAAGGTCTCAAGGCTGATATGTGCTGAAGCCAGAGTGGGGCTTTTCCCCCTGTCCCACTCTCCTCCTACAGAGCTGGGTCCTCACCTTGTTACCTCCTGGCCTTCAGGGATGCTCTGGAAGAGATGTGCTGTTTTCACCCAGGAATTCAGGCACAGTGGGCAACCTCCTGCATGACAGACAGCAGGATTCCACTCCTGCTTTCCCCTGGCTGTGCTAATTGACGAGCTGTGACTTCCCAGTGGGCCTCATCTAATGGGCGACTGAAGATGTAGGAAAGTGAAAATCAGTGCCCAACAAGATTTCCTATGAGTTCCTTCTCAGGAGAATGAAAGTTTACTATAAAATGTGAAAATATGAACTGGTTTACTTTCCATAAACTGAAAACATCCAAAAATCAAAGAGAAGGAGACCAGGACATTGTGTATGACCCATTAATACAAGTGCTAATAGAGTATCAATAATCAATAATCATGCTCCCAGGCCTGTTTACGTACCCTGTACTCCAGACATGCATCTCTCCTTTCTTTGAACACATGGAAATGCATCTCATCTCCAAGCCTTTGACACCCCTTGGAATGTTCTTCCCTCTTGACTTCCTGGTAGATTTCCATTAATTCTTCAAAACTGACCCCAGAATTTACACTATTGATAGACTAGTGATAGAATTTACACTATTGATTTTCTACTCTAGTTTTTGTGCTCATACCAGGAAATGCACTACCACAGAGAGTGGTATCTCTAAGTCTTAGTCAGTTTGGGTTGCTACAACAAAATGCCCTTAACTGGGTGAGTTAAACAACAGACATTTGTTTCCCACAGTTCTGAAGGCCAGTAGTCTGAGATCAGGGTGCCAGCATGGTTGGGTTCTTGGTGAGGACTCCTGCTACGGTTTAAATGTATTTGTCAAAATTCATATGTTGAAACTTAATCACCGATGTGATAAGTTATAGTCATGCCTCAGTATTCACATGGGGAACTGATTCCAGGACACCTCAGGAATACCTTAATCTGTGGACCTCAAGCCTCTTAAATAAAATGTCTTAGTACTTCATTTAACCTGCATACAACCTCCCACATACTTTAAATCATCTCTGGATTAATGATAATGCCTAATACAATGGAAAGACTATGCAAGTAGCTATTTTTAGTTACATATATTGTTTGTATTTGTATTATTTTTTATTGTTGTATTGTTATTTTTTGTCTGCTACAAAATTATTTTTGACCATTTTTTATCCACGGTTGGTTGAATTGAACCCATGGATACAGAGGGCCAACTACATTAAGAGATGCAGCCCTGGCCAGGCGGTGGCTCACGCCTGTAATCCCAGCACTTTGGGAGGCCGAGGCAGGTGGATCACAAGGTCAGGAGATGGAGACCATCCCGGTGAACACGGTGAAACCCCATCTCTACTAAAAATACAAAAAATTAGCCAGGCATAGTGGCAGGCGCCTGTAGTCCCAGCTACTTGGGAGGCTGAGGCAGGAGAATGGCTGGGATGAACCTGGGAGGCGGAGCTTGCAGTGAGCCGAGATCGCACCACTGAACTTCAGCCTGGGCGATAAGAGTGAGACTCCGTCTCAAAAAAAAAAAAAAAAAAAAAAAAAAGAGATGGGGCTCTTAGGAGGTGATTGGATTATTCACCTCATGAAACAGGCCTCACATTGCATTCACTGTTTTGATCTTCCATCTTCTGCCATGTGAGGACACAACTACAAAATATCAACTCGGAAGCTGAGAGCAGCCCTCATCAGACACTGAATCTGCCCATGATCTTGAACTTCCCAGCCTCCAGAACTGTGAGAAATAAATTTCTATTATTTGTAAACTACCCAGAAATGAAAGAGACCTTGCAGCAGTCGAATCCTATCACCTTTCTTCATTCCTTATTGTTTGTAGGGATATCGTAATAGTCACAGGAGTACAGACAACATTCCATTTTAACTCTTGACTTTTAAGACTGCAGCAACCTGATGGAATAACTCCACGTGGTGTTTATATCAAAGGAATTTGAGCCTGGCTGTAGCCTAGTATGGCTGTCTTACTGGGACCTCCAAGGCCACAGCCTGGGAGAATAGAACATCTGCTTGTAGGGGCAGGCCTTGCTCCTTTTGTGAACACTTTTATGGGTGCCATGCTTCCCTAGAAATTCCTGGGAGTGGGTGCAAATATAGCTCCCTCTAGAGGAAGGAAGACCAAGAGTTAGGATGAAAGGGAATCTACAAGCAGTCGTCTCCTTTCAAGTATTCTCTGGCTTGTTTCACTTTCATCATTCTTGAATTTGGAATAAGTCTCAGGTGAACATCTATCCCCATCTCAGCTGGTTTACAGGACCCAAATTATGCCTAAGCCAGAGGTCAAAGTGGGGTTGCTTCAAAGAAGCAGCAGAAGCCCAAAAGAGATGAGAATCAGGGCTGTGGGCCCTGCAGCTCCCTCCCCTGGTAGGCTCTGGCCATTTCCAGCAACCCTGGCTCTCTGCTAATAATAATCGCACTTTGGAGCTGTGGGCACTGATTGTAACACTGGCTGCCGCTGCTGGACACAGGATCAAACATTCTGGGCACCACATAGAACTATTCTTTTCTTCCCATTTATCTTCATGGAGATCACAGCAAACTTATCACAGGACAATGGCAAAAGGGAAAAAGAAACCCAATCAAATTCCATGGTACTAGCTTATCCAAGCTTCTTTTGGCTTATGACGGTAGGAAGACTATGTTTTCGGCACACGTCTTTGCCTGATAAAGAATAAAATGAGCCTTTGATTTTTTTTTCTGTTCCATTTAATTTGGCTTTCTTCTGTACCTTGGTCGTGGGGTGGGAATGCAGGGCCTTAAAAAAATCATCTGTCTGCTCCAGGCTGCTCCCATGCACAGGTGAAGAATGGAAAACAACCAGTGACAAGAAATGCAACATTTCTGGGCTTTACTGAACTCCTTCGCTGAGATTTGGGAGGGACACTTCCATCCCCAGCTAATTCCGGTGCCCCCATGCCCTTTGATTCCATAAAACCTGCCAGGCATGTGCCCCCAGTTTGAGCTGATGCTGCATGGGAAGCACCCAGTCCAAAGCTTTTGAGAGAGCTCAGAAATTTTTAGTTTTATTCCACCATTTCTCTAGGTCCATGGTTCTTAATGTCAAGCCAGTAGCTTTTGACGTTCATTAGGGCTGCAGAGCCAAGGCTCCCTAATACACTTCCTTTCTGTCTCACTGTAGTGAGCGTGTGATTTTATGAATCATATTAACCACAATTAGTAACATTTTGGAGAAGTTTTTGCAACACTTTCCCTATTATGATTTCCCTATTATGATTTCCCTATTATGCAGCTCCTTGCAATGACTCCAGGAGGTGCCATGCTGGACACTAGATTCTCACACTTAGCATCCTCTCCCACTCCTTTCTTTGCTACCTCCTGTATCACAAGAGCCAGAAGGGGGAAATGCATTTTCTAACTCTCTTGCAGCAAGGGTTCTGGCCGAGATTTCGATTCTGCTGATGAGATGCACTCAGGTGAGAATTTGTGAAAGCCAAACAGAGGCCAACTTTTTGGGGCAGAGCAATCTCAATAGATGAAGGAGTTTGCTGGGGTAGGGCCTGTCTGAACATTGTCTAGTCATGCCATCCACGGTGTAAACAGTTGAGAAAGTGACTCTCTCGTCCAAGCTCCTGGAGCCAGAATTCAAGCCCCAGGTAGGTTTCACTCTAAGCCCTCTTGTCTTCCTACTTCTTTAAGCCATTGTCTTTTGGGGGCAATGAAGCTCCGACAGGCAAAATGAACTGAGAATAGGCAGCTTCCCAGGGATGGCGCTGCCTCCACCCTGGGTCATGGGGTGGCAAGACCACTGCTTCCCCTACTCTGCTCCTAACTCATTCCATCATATGGGGCTCTTTTCCAGACAGGTGTGCCTCATGGAGCCAGGGGCTAGGTCACATGTTTCTCCAGATCAGTATCAAATACTGTCCTGGGAACAGTGGATAATTAAGATTATTCTTACCAGGCCAAGCTGGAATTGGACCCAGTGGTAGCAGGAATATAGGAAGGAAGGACTGTCCTTCACTTTCAATTTCCATGAGAAGGATGCATTAGTTTGTTCTCGCATTGCTATAAAGGGATACCTGAGACTAGGTAATTTATAAACAAAAGAGGTATCATTGGTGGCTCATGGTTCTACAGGCTGTGCAGCAAGCATAGTGGCAACTCCTTGACTTCTGGAGAGGCCTCAGAAAATGTACAATCATGATGGAAGGCAAAGGGGAGGCAGAAAAGTCACACGGATGAAGGAGGAGGAGGAGGGAGAGTGGGAAGGTGCTACACACTTTTAAGCAACCAGAACTCACAAGAACTCACTCATTCATGAGAACACCCCCAGGATCTCATCACCTCCCACCAGGTCCCACCTCCAACACTGGAGATTACAATTTGACATGAGATTTGGGTGAGGACACAGATCCAAACCATATCAGAATGATTTGTCCTAAGTACCTTATTAGCTTCTTTCCACTCCTTCATTCCCCATCTTAGTCCATTTGGGCTGCTGTAACAGAATGTCATAGACTGATTAACAACAGACATGTGTTTCTCACAGTTCTGGAGGCTAGTCCAAGATGAAGGCCCTGACAGATTTGGTGTCTGTGAAGGGCCTGCTTCCTGGCTCAGAGGTGGCAACTTCTTGCTGTGTTTTCACATGGTGGAAGGGGTGAGGGAACTTTCTGGGGTCCTTTTAATAAGGGCACTAATCCCATTCATGAAGGTTCCACCCTCACGACCTAATCACCTCTCAAAGGCCTCTGATATGGTTTAGGTCTGTGTCCTCACCCAGATCTCATGTAATCACCAGTGTTGGAAGAGGGACCTGGTGGGAGGTGATTGGATTATAGGGTTGGATTTTCCCCTTGCTGTTTTTGTACTAGTGAGTGAGTTCTCACAAGATCTGACTGTTTATAAAAGTATGTGGTACTTCCCCCACCCCCCAAACTCCTGCCAGTCATATGAAGTCTTGCTTGCTTCCCCTTCTGCTTCCACCATGACTATAAGTTCCCTGAGGCCTCCCCAGCCATGACTCCTGTACAGCCTATGGAACTGTGAGTCAATTAAACCTCTTCTTCATAAATTACTCAGTCTCAGGTAGTTCTTTATAGCAGTGTGACAACAAACTAATATAGAAAATTGGTACCAGGAGTGAGGCATTGCTATAAAGACTCCTGAAAATGTGTAAGTGACTTTGGAACTGGGTAACTGGCAGAGGCTGGAAGAGTGTGGAGGTCTCAGATGAAGACATGAAGATGAGGGAAAGTTTGAAACTTACCAGAGACTTGTTAAATTGTGACCAAAATGCACAGTGATATGAACAATGAAGTCCAGGCTGAGGTGGTGTCAGATGGAGATGAGGAACCTATTGGGAAGTGGAGCAAAGGTCACTCTGCTTATGCATTAGCAAAGAGGTTGGAGGCCCTAGAGATATGTGGAATTTTAAACTTGAGAGTGATGATTTAAGGCATCTGGTAGAAGAGAGTGATGATTTAGGGCATCTGGTAGAAGAAACTTCTAAGCAGCAAGATGTTCAAGATGTGGTCTGGCTGCCTCTAACAGCCTATGCTTATATTCATGAGTAAAAAAATTGACCTGGAAGTGGAACTTGTATTTAAAAGGGAGGCAGAATGTAAAAGTTTGGAAAATGCAGCCTGGCCATGTGGTAGAAATGAAAAATCCATTTTCTTGGGAGGGATTCAAGCTGGCTGCAGAAATTTGCATAAGTAAAAAGGAGCCGAATATTAATAGCCAAGACAATGGGGAAAATGCCTCAAAGGCATTCCAGAGACCTTTGCAGCAGCCCCTCCCATCAGAGGCCTGGAGGCCTAAAAGGAAAAACTAGTTTTGCTGCCAGGTTCAGGGCCCTGCTGCCCTGCCTAACTTTGAGACACTGCTCCCTGCATCCCAGCCACTCCAGCTCCAGCCATGGCTAAAAGGCCCCAGATACATCTCAGATTGCTGCTCCAGAGGGTGCAAGCCATAAGCCTTGGCAGTTTCCATGTGGTGTTAAACCTGTGGGTGTGCTGAGGGTAAGAGGTGAGGCTTGAGAGCCTCAACCTAGATTTAAGAGGATGTATGGAAATGTCTGGATGTCCAGGTAGAAGTCTGCTGCAGGGGTGGAGCCCTCATCAAGAACTTCCACTAGGGATGTAAGTGGGGTTGGAGCCCCCATACGGAGTCCCCACTGAGGCACTGCCTAATGGAGCTGTGAGAAGAGGGCCTTCATTCTCCAGACCCCAGAATGATATATCCTCCATAGCTTGCACTGTGTACCTAGAAAAGCCACAGGCACTCAATGCCAACCTGTGAAAGCAGCCAAGGGGGCTGTACCCTGCAGAGCAACAGAACCAGAGATGCCCAAGGCCTTGGGAACCCACCCCTTGCATCAATGTGACCTGGATGTGAGACATGGAGTCAAAGGAGATTATTTTTGAGCTTTAAGTTTTAATGACTTTCCTGCTGGGTTTTGGACTTACATGAAGCCCCTTTGTTTTAGCTGATTTCTCCCTTTTGGAACAGTTGTATTTACCCAATGCCTGTAATGCCCATTGTATCTTGGAAGTAACTAACCGGTTTTTTATTTTACAGGCTCATAGGTGGAAGGCACTGGTCTTATCTCAGATGAGACTCTGGACTTTCGAGTTAATGCTAGAATGAGTTAAGACTTTGGGGGACTGTTGGGAAGGCATGATTGTATTTTGAAATGTGAGAAGAACATGATATTTGGGAGGGGCTGGAGGTGAAATAATATGGTTTGTCTGTGTTCCTGCCCAAATCTCATGTCTAATTGTAATCCTCAGTGTTGGAAGAGGGGCCTGGTGGGAGGCAATTGGATCATAAGAGTGGATTTCCCCTTTGCTGTTCTTGTAATAATGAATTAGTTTTTACAAGATCTGGTTGTTTATAAAAGTGTGTAGCACTTCCCCCAACTCCTGCCAGCCATGTGAAGATGTGCTTGCTTCCCCTTCACCTCCTGCCACTATTATAAGTTTCCTGAGGTCTCCCTAGACATGCTTCCTGAACAGCCTGTGGAATTGTGAGTCAATTAAACCTCTTTTCTTCATAAATTACCCAGTCTCAGGTAGTTCTTCATAGCAGTGTGAGAATGGACTAACACAGCTCCACCTCCTAACACCATCACCTTGGGGATTAGGGTTTCAATCTTTGAATTCTGGGGGGACACAAACATTCAGGCCATAGCACTCCCCCACCAAGGGAGGTGCAGTGATTATGTGAAGGATGAATTTAGGGTGAGCAAACTGGCCCTACTTAGCTTGGCTCTACCCAGGTTCCTCTTACCAGGAATGGGACCTCTCTCCTGGTCCTCCAAGCTCTTGGTCTGACTTGGGCAGTCCCTCACTCCATACTGGGTGGGTGGGGGGACTTGGTGGTGAATCTGTCTCTGTCTGGGTCCCTTATTAGGGAAGCCCTTACTAGCTTTTCTCAGGGATGTGGGTGATATCTTGGTCTCTGTCTGTTACTTTCTTGTTTTATTTCTTATTGTTAAAATCCCATACAGAGAAGACAGGGGTGTTATGAATTGAATTGTGTCCCTTTTCCCCCCAAAATTCACATACCAAAGTCCAAATTCCAAGTACCACAGAATGTGGCCTTATCTGGAAATAGTGTCATCACAGATGTCATTCATTACGATGAAGTCATATTGAAATGGGGTGGGCCCCAAATCCAGTATGACTGGTGTCCTTATCAAAAGGAGAAATTTGGATGCTGACATGCACACAAGGAGAATGCCATGTGAAGAGCAGAGTTATGCTACCACAAGTCAAGAAGCTGCCAGAACTAGAAGGCGGCCCTGGAGCAGAGCCTTCCCCACCCACTTCAGAGGAAGCAGGGTCATGCTGACACCATGATCCTGAACTTTCAGCCTCTAGAACTGTGAGACAATATTGTTTTTGCTGCGTAAGCCTGTCAGTTGTGGGGCTTTATTATGGTAGCCCTAGAAAATACAGAGGCTATTTGCTGGCATCCTCAGTGTCTCACGTACCATGTCTTCAGGACTTTAACACCCTCCCTTGGCACAGTGCTGCAGCAGAAGCCCTGTTTCTGGCAGCTCACTGGAAAGAATCTTACTACAATCTTCCTCAGGAGACGCAGAACAGCTTTAAAGTGCATTACTATGTGCTTATTCTTACAGTCTTGGGACCCATACGGTTCCAAGACATCCACCATTGGCTCCTCAGGCTTAACAGAAACATCTCAGCCTTTCAACTTGTATGAGTGGCTTCCTCTCTCTTTCTTCTCAACTGCTACAATCCCCATGTCTGATGTTTCATAAACAGTACATGCCCATTTTTTAGTTTCCTGGAGTCTCTTCCTCCTGGTATGCTGGGGGTAGCACATACAATATTTTGACAAGAGAAAAGGGGGTGTCAACATGGCTGGCCATGGCCATTTTGGGGAGCACTCATCACATTTATCAACAAATATGTTAGCAACAGATGGGGAGGCAATTCTTTGAAACGAGTGCAGTTACTGAGTGTTATAAAATACAGTACATTAATAGAAAATTTGAGGTACAATAAGGCCACCAGATCAGGAGATGACTGATAGTTTGTTACAGTTCCCAAGAATGGGGGCAGGCCACGTCATGGGCAGGGGAGACAGGGAAGCATCAGGGCCGCTCAGCAGGATGGGGAGTGGGGAAATGTGGGCCAGAGCCTTTATTGTGGTTTCCATGGGAAGGAATGGGTGAGGCAAGGTTAGCAGGCTTAGGATTGACTAGTCTGAGTAATTTCAGTGGACTCTGGGTTCTAGGGGCTGTCTCTAGTTTTCTGGTACCTGGGGGAATTAGGGGAGGTGAGGAGGGGCCTGGAACATAAAATTCCTAGGACAGCGGATAAAGAAGGTGTTGGGGGTATGACTCTGGATTGGTTGGTTGGCATCTGAAACGCATGCCTTAGGGCAAGTTGTTTACCAGCTCTAGGATTGACCAGCCCTGGGCAGGGCAGTCAATCAGTTTAGCAAGGCTCCAGAGGTCAAACCTTCAGAATACAGAAAATACAAGACATGGATCATTCAATAAAGAAAACAAATCCACTCTGACCACATGGCTGCTGCGTTGCCAGCTGCTGAAGATCCAGATCAGGTTTCTGAACCCCACTGTGCCCATCCTACAGTCACAAGAAATGAGTGTGTACCTCTGAAATGCCATCCCTCAAAGGCTCTACTGACCTCCGGTATAATTCAGGATCCAATGTACATGTCCCTTCCTCCAGGAAGCCCTCCTGCACTACTCTCCTGGTCTCAGTGACCTGCTGGCCACAGCCCCATGCTTGCTCTGTCCTGGCCTTGACCCCAATGGGTCATTATCAACTGTTTACATTTCCACTCCTCCCACAGCCTTGGTTGCAGATTAGATCCACCTGGGAACAGTAAAAGATCCCACTACTCAGCACTCTGAATCAAATGAGAACTTCTGGAGGTGGAGCCTTGGGACCCAGGTGATGTGCCACCAGGACAGAGAACAGCCACCCCAGACCATGAGGTCCTCAGCCACAGGGACTCTGCCTCCTGTGGTCACTGGGCACAATGCCTGGCCATGGCAGGTTTGCAACAAGCAAACCACTTCCCAAATACAGAAGAGGACGAGGACTACATTCTTCATTGTCATCATCAATGATCTTTGAACCAGGGCCCTCAGTGGCACTTAAGGGCAAAATACAGCCTCTTTCCTTCTGTCTCTCACTCTTCTCTCCTTGCCCACCTTTGGGGAAGTCCAGCTCCTGTGTGGAAAGCACTAGCCCACATGCCTGTGTATGTGGCTCCATCCATTCCATTTCCACTGGCCTCTTCCATCACCCTCGTGGTAGAAAACTGCATTAATGGCCTCAATTCTTCACCCCTCTCTGGATCACCCCATTGCCATGTGCCTTTGCAGTGTCCTCTCCCTCAGACTCTAGGTTTGGCCAAGTGACTTGCTTTGTCTCCTGCATTGGTGGCAAACACGACATAGGTGGAGGTTTGAGTGGTTGGGCTCTCCTGCTCTTGTTGCTGCTATGGCCATGAGCAGACCATGCAGATGAACTTGCAGGGGATGAGCTCAAGGAGCAGGGCTGAGTCACCTGGCCAGCCAGCCAAGGCCAGAGGGGATCGCCTGACAGCCAGTTGAGCCTCAGACATTGGAGTGGGTTTAGCCAACATCAACAGCACTGCCTACCCAACCTTGGTCTTAGGAGCAAGCCCAGCCAAGATCAGCCCAGCCCAGCCTAGAGTCTCTCAACCCCAAGATACTGTGAGCTAAATGGATGTTTTTTGTTTATGCCATTTAAGCTATGTGGTTATTCATTACTCAGCTTTATTGTACCAACAGAAAATTAATTCAGTTGCTTCTCCTTTCCTCTATGTCTTTAAATTCCCCATTGTCTTGATCTCACGATCCTCAGCCTAAAATGAACTCAGCTCTTTTCCCTGCCTTGTTCTGAGGTGCTGTATCTTCTTTCACTCTACTTTACCTCAATGCATGGTCTCTCTCTGCTTTTGCAGCTGGCTCAAAAACTTAAATCTCTGAGCAGAATTAAAATGTCCATTCTAAGACATAAAACCCTGAAAGATCAGAAAGCAAGGAAGACACTAGGGGAGCAGGGAAGCTTGTGAGAGATGCTTGGATTTTGTGTAACTAGCAGATCTGGGACATCATTAACAAAATAGTAATGCATTTGTTTAATTATGTTTATATTTCACTTGAAACACAACTGATCAACTTGTTCTCTGAGAAAGTATTTAATGCAACCAGTGATGGAACTCTTGAAATAGCAATACACAGTTATTGGTTTGTGAAAGGTTTTGTCATGCAGTTTACAAAAGGTGCAAGTAGATGCCACCACAAATGGGGTGCCCTTAGGACTCATTTAGGAATACGTACTGTACTGCTCGTCTTATGGCTAGGTCATGCTTCATAGTAAAGGTTTTGAAGGCATAAGATTAATTGTAAATGTTAAAATCCTACAAAATAAACTGCTGTTGTATTCCTCAAACAGCCATTTCCCTCTTGTTTCTGCAGTTCTGCCCCACTGTCTCTACCACCTGTCCATCCAGGAACCTTCCTCTGTTTGGCCTTGTCATGCCTCTAGGATTCCACTGTCATGGGGCTGCCTCTAAGACAACCCCTGCAGACACCTTTCCCTTTACCCTCTGCCCCTGACCTCTTCTGAGCTTCCCCACAATCTCCCCAATACCATGCAACCCACCAGCGTTGGGCCCTATTTGCCTTGTTCATCATTCTGTTATCCAGAACCTGGCACACAGCAGGTGCTCAAGAGTTGTTTACTGAAGGAAAGACAAAGGCAAGAATGTCCAGCTTTAGGCTCTGCTCTAAAAGCCAATCAGCTTCTCCACTTGGAAGAGCAGGTCAAGGAGGGCCATGGGCATAGACTCCCCTCTTTCCCTTCTCTCCCCAGAAAGGAGACTCCTCTTTTTCTGAGTGAAATTCCCTGCTCCTAAATTTATTTTTGGTACCACCTGCAAAGCCACTCATTGAGTGTGGGAGGGGGGAAGGGTTATCAGCCAGTCACCTCTTAGTATGAAATATTATATTCAATGCTCAGTCCCACCAGCTAGCAGAGACTTTTTGATGAAATGGGAGGCTGGAGAGAGAGAAGACTGGATGCAGGGGCACTTGGGGAGTGTGTGGGGTGCTGCATAGCCAGAAGGCAGGGCTGGGACACTGTGAAGGCCAAGCAGGGGGTGGCAAAAGATGAGGAGCTCAAGGGGGCAGAATAGGATCCAGAAAGAATGTGGGAAAGGCTGAGGTGGAGGCTGAGAATGGGTGCAGAAAAGAAGGTGGGATGGGATGGATGGAAATCCCAAAGACAGGAAAGAGAAAACCTAGGGGACACCACCTGGGAGCAGCTCACCTGCCTATATCTTTTGTGCAGCAGCTTCAGGGGAGCTGTGGCCAGGGGCTATGAGTATGGAGCCAGAACTACAAAGCCAGGCAGTCCTGGGTTACCTCCACACTCTCTGTGTCATGTTTTCTCATCAGTGCAATGGCTGGCTTATTGCTATTAATGTTTCTGCTTGAATTTTGCTTCTGCACCGCTTTGCAGGGCCTCGAAGTCTCCCCCTAGCAGTCTCTCTTAATCAACAGGACAGAGCCTTGCTGCCTGGAACCCAGTCTTGCAAACCCCTGCTTTCCAGACAGCCATGCAGAACCAGCCTCTGTGTCTTCTCACCTCTTTACCCTGCTCCTGTGATCTGACCTTGCCTGGACCTAAGCAGAGAAAGGGGACAGGAAGAGGGCGAGTTACCTACCCCTTCCCAAGCACTTGCATACTGTGACGGGTGGCTGACCTTTGAGTCCCACCTGACAGGAGACTTTCACCTCCCTGCAAGGTGGGTCGATTACTTCCACGTCACTGCTGGGAAGGCTGAGACACTGAGGCACAGCCACTGGCCCAAGGACACTCAGCTGGCTGGGGGCTCAGCTGAGCGCCACATCTGAAGATCCTGACTTTTAGATACAAACTGGAGACGTTGCTTTTGCTTCCTTTCCAGCCTTGATTTGGATCCTCAGCTCTGTCCATGCCCCAGGCATCTTGGGGCCACTGCTGACCTTCCATTCAGGAGCACAGTGAGTTCAATCCTACTGCCCCCAAAGCACTTAGTCTGGTTCCAGCATCTGATGCAGAGATGCAAATGGTCCCATCCACCACTCCTGTACATAGGGATGCACACTATGAGGTGAGGATGCCCCAAGCTATGCTGATGGCACATGGGAGGTTCGAGAGGAGCTTTGAGATAAAACCATGACCTCAGGCTGCAGGGGTGGGGAAGGAGGGCAGTGGGGGAGCTGCGTGGTGACACATTCATCCCTGAAGGCCTCAGCAGGGATGATAATCCCTACTTTAGAAGAATCCCCATCTGCTCCCTCCAGCCAACCCCATGTTAGGCCCTGAGAGACGGGCCCCTGAAGCAATGCCAGTGAATTTAGTTTTCTTTTCTTTTTTTTTTTTTTTTTTGAGACGGAGTCTCGCTCTGTTGCCCAGGCTGGAGTGCAGTGGCCGGATCTCAGCTCACTGCAAGCTCCGCCTCCCGGGTTTATGCCATTCTCCT
>NW_012101856.1:93301-142569 GCF_000951045.1 Mandrillus leucophaeus | reverse complement strand
CGCTCTGTTGCCCAGGCTGGAGTGCAGTGGCCGGATCTCAGCTCACTGCAAGCTCCGCCTCCCGGGTTTATGCCATTCTCCTGCCTCAGCCTCCCAATTAGCTGGGACTACATTAGCTGGGACTACAGGCACCCGCCACCTCGCCCGGCTAGTTTTTGTGTATTTTTTAGTAGAGACAGGGTTTCACCCTGTTAGCCAGGATGGTCTTGATCCCCTGACCTCGTGATCCGCCCGTCTCGGCCTCCCAAAGTGCTGGGATTACAGGCTTGAGCCACCGCGCCTGGCCATGAATTTAGTTTTCAAGGCTATAAGGCTCCTGTTGGCATCAGCCGCAATGGATTGTCAAGTCCACTGAGCATTCTTGGTCTGAGCCCTAGGCTCATGGTTCTTAAACTTTGTTGGGCATCCCATCCCCAGAATTCTGATCCAGAACACAGGAGCCCAGGCTCGCTGAAGCAGGACCAGGCCTGACCTCTGATTTTTACCAGGTCCCCCCAGGTAATTCTGGTAAGGCCAGAGTTAGAGAGCCATTGACTTGGTGCCTTGCTACTCAAAGTGTGGTCCACGGACCAGTAGCATCAGCCACCTGGGAGCTTTGCAGACTCTGGAGTTTGCAGAGTCTAGTCCCATCTCAGACTTACTAAGTCAGTTTGAGAAGATGTCTAGAAGATCTGTGTGCACATAAAGGAAATTTTGAGAAGCCTAACATAGCCAATAGATGAGTAAATGCTTAGTGGATTGTCAAGTATTAAGCTCTGCTTGCTAGAATTGAGTGTGCACTCTCATTTCATCCCCATGAACACCCTGCAAGGGAGGGGCCTTTTCCCCATTTTACAGAAAATTACATTGAGGCTCAGAGAGGTGGGTGACTTCTGAAGCCACACGTTCATAGGTGAGGGAGCTGGGGTTGGAATACCGGGACCCCATGCTCATCCTCACGGCGGCTCTGTCGTCCTCACACAGGGATATGAACAGCAATGACATCTGATGTGAACACTTTAAATAACTTTGATTCAACTTACCACGGCAGTACATGGACCAGAAATTTACACAGATGTTCATCCACCAGGATTGAAACAAGAGAAGGTTTCTAGCCAATACCAATGTCCAACTCAGCAAGAGCCAACCCCCACCCCCGCACCATTTCCCAGTGCCTCAAACTTTCCACTGAGAGTCCCTGTAAAGGATTCATAGCAGGCTTACCGTGTTCATCCAGCAGGATGTTATCTGGCTTGATGTCTCTGTAAAAGAAAACAAAGAAGCTGGCAATGTAGTTCCTGAGCCCACAGATGAGTACATCCACAAGCGCCACATCAGGACAAATGCTGGCAACACCCAGGCTGCTCACCTCTCCCTGACCTGAGGCCTCAGACAGGGAGCGTGACAGTAATTGGTAAGATAATGGGATACCTGTGTTCTTATTGCCTCTTATCTTTCCTGGAAATGCAAGTAGATTGTTTGAATATTTTTTTCCTGAATATTCTTAATTTTTAGCCTCTCAGCTCCAGCTGTAATGGTAACAGCAGTGATTGCTCACTGAGCATGTGATCAGTGCCAGCAAGGGGAGGCACCTGCCCACCCTGAGGTAGCTGAGCCATCCCACCAGGGCTCCCTGCAGGTGTCATGGCATCCATTTGAGCTCAATGAGGGTTTGGAAGTTGTCGTGGTCAGAGATGGGCAAACTATGGCTCTTGGCCAAATCCAGCCCTGGGCCAGTTTTTGTATGGCCTGGGAGCTAAGAATCACTTTAACATCTTTAAAGCACTGTAAAAACAAAACAACATATATACACACACACACCCATGCACACACAGAAGAACATGCAACAGAGATTAACGTGGTCGTCAAAGCCTCAAGTGCTGATTATCTGGCCCTTTATGGAGAAAGTTTCCTGACCTCTTTTAAGAGTAACATAGTGACACACATGGGGCAAAATCTGGGCTGAGGAGTTTCTGGAAAGTTCTGCTCTACATCACCATTAGAACAAAAGGCCTCTCAATTCCAAGTGAAACATTTTGAAGGCTGAGGCTTTGCTTTCTTTACGTCTACATGCCTGTACCTAGCACAGTGCCTGACACAGTGGTAGACACATGTGAAACACTACTAAGTATAAGGATGGAAGAATGAAAGTGAGAGAAGAACAACTTCAGCTCCAGTTTACTTATTATTAACGTGTACACACTTGGTGAAGCTCTGCATTAAAACCATAGATTTTACAAATGCATAAATTTTCACTCATTTATAACAAATGTCAAATCTACTGAGACTAATGATAGCTTTCTTCAAAATAAAGAGCAACTGCTCCTGAGTTTATCAAATATTAACTCTACCCAAAAACACACTGTGGTAATTGGTAGTAATGCAATGCAATGCCTATGGGTTTGGGGATGAAAGAAGCACTTAACCTATACATTTAAATTTTTATTTTCATTGTGACTTTTCAAGCCCATGAGTACTGAGGAGCACTGAGTATGTGGGCCCCTGCTGCCGAGGTCACAAAGCCTCCACTGTGAACAAAGAGATTACTGCAGAGACACACATGGAGCCACATGGGAGGGATGAACTTGGTAACTTATAAAACTAAAACAAAAGGCAGAAGGCCTAGAGTCAAGTGCTTGTGAATGAAGTCAGCAAATGCTTGCTCCCTGTCCAGGGTGGCTCCCAGCAGGATTTCTCAACAAAAGATGAGAAAAGAGAAAAGAAAATACATGTCAAGAATGAAAACACAGCAGCAAATGCTCAAGCTTTATCTCTTAAGGTATCACCGGGACTGAGATGATTTAATGTGTGGTGTGGGGACCAGGGAGGATGTGGCTGTGGCCCAGGGAATGTGAGCTACAAAATGCCTCCAAGGGCCACAGCCTAAAGATAGAGTTAGAGTCAGGACACAGGTGAGGCGAGGGTGGGATGACAGACCCAAGAAGATGTGATCTGGTGTACTGGGTTGAATGGTGTCCCTCCAAAATTCATGTCCACCCAGAACCTCAGAATGGGACCCTATATGGAAATGGAGTCTTTGCAGAGGCAATTACTTAAGGATCTCGAGATGAATTATCTTGGATTTAGGGGGGACTCTAAAGACTCGTGTCTTTATAGGAGCAAAGTAGGGGGAGGGATTTGGATGCAGACACAGGAGAGAAGGCGGCCATGGGGAGATGAAAGCAGAGACTGGAGTGATGCAGCCATAAACCAGGAATGCCTGGAGTCACCCAGAGCTGGAACAGGCCAGGAGTGGATTCCCTCCTGAACCTCCAGAATAAGCACAGCCATGACTCCACTTTGATTTTGGACTTCTGGCCAGAATCATGAGAGAATAAATTTGTACTGTTTTAAGCCACCAATTTTGCAGTAATTTGCTGTGGCAGTCCCAGGAACCTAACACAACTGGCACAGTGGAAGGAGAGCTGATAGAGGGGAGGGCAAACCTCAAAGGGCAGCTAGGGCCCCACCAACCACAGCATGGCCTTGGACAAGCCCAGTGCCTGGCCGCGCCCCCACATCCACATTGCACCGGCTCACAGTGTCTCATATCCTGAGAACAGAATGGGGCACAGATGTGCCCAGCTTGGTTCCTAGACCCCACAGAGCCAAGGAAAGGGGTTGTTCTGTTTGGGAGAGTTCAGTCCATGAGCTGGACAGTCTGGGTGATAGTCCATGAGCTGGACTATCTGCATGATCCCTGCCTCTGCCTCAGTTTCCTTTGCTGTGTGGATTAAATACCTGATACATAACACACATTGCTTCTGTGCTGGCTCTTAGCACAGAGTTGAATCTCAAGCATTTACGGGGTGTACCCTTTGTGGTCATGAAGGACATGTCATGAACAAGACAGACCCAGCCGAATGGAGCTTGCATTCTAGGAGAGGCAGGCCAGAAGGCACAGGAATCAATGGCAGGATTGTAAACTGGGGCAGGTGAAGAAGGCAAACCAGAGTCTAGAAAAAAGACTAATAGAGGGACCCTAGTTTTGGTAGATGCTCAGGAAGACTTTTAAGAAGAGGTGACATTGGGTTGACAACTGAATGGCAAGAAAAGGTGAGCTGTGCACCACCTAATGAGCGAGTTCTCATTTTGCAGATGAGGAAGTAGGAGGATGAGAACATAAATGATCTGTCCTGTGATGTGGTTCTAGCCATGGAAGCTGACAAAGGTGATGGGTGTCACCCTGTTAATTCAGTTATGTCAGGGCAAAGTTGGTGGGATGGCAGTCCCGGGATTATATTACATTGTATGACTCTGTCTTGGCAGACTGGAGTGAGAGCTCCAGACATGAGCTGCCATGTGGGAGCCAGCCACATGGCGGGGAATGTAGGTGTCCCTGGGAGGAAGAGTGACCACTGGTCTATGTGTAGCAAGAGAACGGGACCTCAGTTCTGCAGCCACAAGAGCTGAATCTGCCAACAACCGCAAGAGCCTGGGAGAGGACCCCACAGCGTGTTCCAGAAAGGAGTGCAGCCTGGGCATGTGGATTGTTGTTTTGTGAGACCCTATGCAGACAATCCAGTTAAGCCCACCTGGACTCCTGGGCCATGGAAATGGAGGGAAAATAAATGTAAGTTATTTTAAGCTGTTAAGTTAGTGGTAATTAGCTGCACAGCAATAGAAAATTAATTCTCTAGCTATATGATCTTGGGCCACTTACTCTGAGCCTCATTTTCCTCATTTGGGAAATGGGAACACAGCAGCAGCCATCTCACTGTTGCTGAGTGTACAATGACATTTATTCAGTGCTTCACACCGTCCCAGTGCAGTGTGGAAGAAGTGCTGAAATAAGTCACAGTGATAGGACTGTCATTGCTCTTTCAAAAGCAGCTGGGGAGAAACTCAGAGACAGACTGGCAGATTCTTGAGCCTTTAGCAAATTAGGTCTCTTTCAAAGGAGACTTGCTGGACAGACGCCTGCAAAGCTGCGTGGAGGAGACGGAGAATCTCAATCACTTGAGATTTAATAAGAATAGCATTTTATGGGGAAAGCATCTTAGCAGAGCCTTTAGTTTAGCCGGTTTCAGGACCGTTTCCTCCAGCTCTATTTTTCACATCGATCATATCTCAGCTCCAGCGCGTCATCCTGTTGAAAATGGGTTTGAACGTTCAGAAAGGGCATTAGGAGCATTGCGTGGATGGGAAGGCGGTGACAATGTTTTCTGAGGACAGGCCCATAATTTCAGAGCTGGGCAAAATGACACTTTGATGGAAAGTATGCATGCAGAGCTATAAAACCCGGCGCTGCTCTTGAATTATTCCCCAGCCCTCAAATAAAACAAAGCATAAAATGTCAGCTGGGCTATTTTAAAAAACAGCATAGAAATGGCTCTGATCCAGAGGTACCCATGCCCAGACTGCCAAGCAGGGCCACCAGGATGTTTCTGCATGTGTCTTTTGGCAGGGGGCTTCTCAATATTCTATGCTGGCAATCTTAAGCAGCAGTAAAGAGAAATACAAAAACCTGGAGGGGAAAGCTAAACTAAGTGAAGTAAAAATCTGTGGCTATTTTATCGCTAGTGAAGGGAACATGCTATCCATATTCATGCGAGAGGGAAAGGGAGGTAGTAAAGGACAGAGAAGAGAGACGTGAGATCCAGTCCTGAGTCTGCCTCTTGCTGACCATGCAGACAGGAGCACACTGCCCTGGGTGAGTGATAGGGTTTGGATCTGTGTCCCCGCCCAAATCTCATGTCAAATTGTAATCCCCAGTGTTGGAGGTGGGGCCTGGTGGGAGGCGACTGGATCATGGGGGTGGTTTCTCCTGAATGGTTTCGCACCATCCCCTTGGTGCTATTGTCATGACAGTGAGTTGTGGCTGTTTAACAGTGTGTGGCACCTCCCCCAATGTCTCTCTTGTTCCTGCTCCCGTCATGTAAGATGTGCCTGCTTCCACTTTGCCTTCTGCCATGATTGTAAGTTTCCTGAGGCCTCCCCAGAATCCAAGCAGATGCTGCCATGCTTCCTGTACTGTCTTCAGAACCATGAGTCAATGAAATCTCTTTTCTTTATAAACAACCCAGTCTCCAGTATTTATGACAATGTGAGAATGGACTAAGACAATGAACATTAGCTTCCTCACCTATAAGTTGGGTAATAATGCCCTCTCTATGGCTACAGTAAGGATTGGATGAGATGGTTCTTACGACAGCAACCAGCACAGGGCCAGGCACATGGAAAGGCACAATTGTTAACAATAACAGAGTGAGGCAAAGACATTTCAGTAGGAGGCTGAGCCAACAGAACAGGCACATGACCAAAGGCATTTACTGGGGGTTGGGGAGGAATGGGAGGGCTTCACCTTGGCTGTTGGCCTCTGCCTTAGCCAGCTTGAATGGGACTTTGCACCCATCCATCAGCAAGCTGATGTGGGATAGGATGCTAAGGAACTTGGTTCTCAAGTTTTAGAATCTCTCACTGTATTGGCATGGATCATTCTCCTAGAAACTGAGTGACAATTAAGAAATGACAACACATCAGCTCTACTCATTAAATATCACTTCTTTCACCCTTCTGTCTCCTGCTTCTTGTAGAGGTGGGGACCATATACAAACAGCAGCCCCCAACACGATGCTTCAGTGTTAACAGCAGTACTGACAGTATTAACAGCAAAACTTTATTGAGTGTTGGTCGTATGTCAGGGACAATCTGAAGTGTGTTATGTGGATTTAGCCACGTGCAGTGTAGATACTTGTTACCAGGTGCTGGGGAGGCACTCCATATGTCACCATCTTGACACGACTCTTAGAGACAGGTATTGCTACTCCTATTTTACTGATAAAGAGAGAACTATTTCAGAGGGTCAGTGATGTGTCTGGTTCCTCCTTGTGATTTATCAAAGGTCAAACACTGGTAGAGATAAGACCTACTCTCACACTGGTCTCTAGATCAATGTTCTCTCTCTGTGGGTGGGGAAATGAAAAAAAATAAATGAGCGTTCCCAGAATTCTAAAGTAGGCAGTAATAATCTGAGGAACATGCTTATAATAAAGATCTGATTTGATTTTTAAATTAATTAATTATTGTTTTTTGAGATGGAGTCTTGCTTTGTCACCCAGGCTGGAGTGCAGTGGCGTGATCTTGGCTCACTGCAACCTCTGCTTTCTGAATTCCAGTGATTCTCGTGCCTCAGCTTCCCAAGTAGCTGGGATTACAGGCATGTGCCACCACATCTGATTAATTTTTGTATTTTTAATAGAGACAGGGTATCACCATGCTGGCCAAGCTGGTCTCAAACTCCTGACTTCAAGTGATCCACCCGCCTTGGCCTTCCAAAGTGCTGGGATTACAGGCGTGAGCCACCGTGCTTGTTCTGATTTGATTTTTAAAAATTATGTTATTCACATTTCAGGAAACTTTTCATTTATTACATGATCCACATGCAAGGTTGCATTTCTTTTTTAACATGACTCAAATGTCCTTACAAAGCACAAATCTCATCCTGTCCCTTCTTTACATAAATCCTCCAAATGGCCGTGGTGCCTATGGTGCTGGGGCCAGACTCCAGATTTGATGTTTCAATATAATCTCAGAGATGAAAAGTGAACACTGAGATGTACTTGTCAGCTTTAAAATCTGACAACTAAGGTCATTAATGATAACCGCCAAGTGCTGCCATCATATTGTGCACGAGAGGGGAGGCAGAGGGAGCCATTCTAGCTCAGAAGAGTCACAAAGACACAATTTTAGATGGAAGCACAGTTGTCACATGTCCCGGGCCCATTCGTGGTCACGTGTTTAGAAAGCACTGATCCAATGGCCAGACTCCAAAGGCCTTCAGGCATTTCCTTATCTGGCCACTAGGCTTGGCCCTCTGCGCCCTGTGGCCCAGCCAGTCCAGACCACCTTGAGTGCTCCGGGTGCCTCAGTCTTTCCCTGGCCTTATCTCTGGATGGCACATCCTCTTCCCTACTGAACTCTTACCCAGGTTTTAGGACACAGCTCAGCTCCAATCTCCTCCTGGGATACTGTCGAGGGTTGAAGAATGTCTCTGCAAAATTCATGTCGCCCAGCTACCTGATAATGTGATCTTATTTAGAAATAGTGTCTTTGCAAGAAAGTGTGTGTCTATATGTGCCAGCAAATAGTGTCTTTGCCAGAAAACTATTACTTTGCTAGTAAGGTAGTTCTGTCTTGCATATAAGTTAAGAGGAAGTTGTCCTGGATTAGGCTGAACCCTAAATCCAGGGACTGGTGCCCTTATAAGAAGAGAGAAAAGAGACACAGGTAGACACAGAAGAGAAGGCCACATAGAAGAGAGACACAGAGGAGAAGGACAGAGGTAGCATGTGGAGTGATGCATCTAACAGCCCATGGCATAGCACGGATTGCCCAAGACCACTGGAAACTGGGAGAGAGGCAGGGGACTTCTCTCTGAGCCTCCAGGAGAACCAACTGTACCCACACCTTGATTTTGGACTTCTGGCCTCCCCTCCTGAACTGCAAACAAATACACTTCTGTTGATTAAAGCCACCCAGTCTGTGCTACTTAAAGACCTCCTCTGGCCCCCTGCACCTCACTGCGTTCCTATGTCCTGGTACTGATGGTACAGCTTGACGTTGTCCATTTACTCCCTGCTGTCAGGAGACCAGGTACACACAGAGGAGAAGGCCACGTGAAGACAGACGCAGAGGGACCAGGGGAGCATCAGCCCTCTGAGTGGGGCCAGGCCACTATTCAGAAAAGGGTTACTGAAAATATGAAAAAATGAAAGACCTTACATAAGGGCTGAACATGGCCTCCTCCAACTTTGAAGCTTGTGAAGCTCCCAGGGTCCTCAACCCTCTGGGACCTTGACTTCACCTTGACAAATGGGGCAGGAAGCACCAATGTGAAAGGGGAAATTTTGCAGCTCCTGTAGATGCAGCCTCTGCCCAAACTGCCCATTGCAATTGGGATGGCTGTGGCCAGCAGAGCTGAGCCCCACTGAGTGTGTCTTCTCTGCCAATGGCTGTCCCAGGCATTTGGCATGTGCTCCTCGTGTAATCCTCACAACTACCCATATCGGGGACTCACCACTGCAGTAACAATCACTACAAATGGAGTGACTCCAAACAACTCACATTCATTCTCTCACAGTTCTGGAGGGTGGAAGTTTAAAGTGAACCTCAGGGGCTAAGTCAACAGAGGAGCTCTATTCTTTGCCTTCTTAGGTTCTGGAGGCTGCCCAGGTTCCCTGACTGCTAGCACCTCCTTGAGGCACTCCCACCTCTGCTCCTGCAGCTGTATCTCCTACTGCTTTTCTGACTCTACCACCTGCTTGTTGGCAAGAGCCTTGTGACTCCACTGGGCCCACCTGGATAATCCAGGAGAATCTTCCTACATGGTGATCCTCACCTAAATCACACCTGCAAAGTTCCTTTTGCCCTGTAAGGTGACACAGGCACAGGTTATGAGGATTAGGATGTGGCATCTTTGGGGGGACATTTTCAGTCTACTGCACAGCCCTTCCAGGTAGTGTGATGGATTGCTGTTCCACCAAATTTCTATGTGGAGGTCCCTATTCCCAGTGTTTCTGAATGCAACCATATCTGGAGACAGGGTCTTTCAAGAGGTGATTAAGGTAAAGTGAGGACATTAGAGTGGACTCAAATCCAATCTGACTGGTGTCTTTGTAAGAAGAGGACAGTAGTATTCATGGAGAGACATTAGGGGCCTGTGTGCCGAGGAACAGCCTTGTGAAGAGCAGCAAGAAGGCGGCCATCTGCAACCCAAGGAGTGAGGCCTCAGAGGAAACCGACCCTGCTGGCACCCTTATCCTGGACTTCCAGCTTCCAAAACTGTGAGAAGATTAATTTCTGTTGTTTAAGCTGCCCAGCTTGTGGTATTTTGTATGGCAGCTTTAGCAGACAATCACAGGTAGGCAGTTTTGTTACCCCTATTTTACTGTACAATGAAACCAAGGTGAGAGGAGTCGTTACAGAGTCCGTGTGTGGGACAGCCCGGATACACCAGTTAGAGATCCATGATTTAATTTGAAGGCATGGAAGCAATTTTTTAAATGTACACACAGCCTAATAATGTAGTTCTGTCTTATATCTATTGTAAAACCCCATGCTGCTACTCAAATCATTTTATTCTTGCTTCGTCCTTTGGGAGAGAAAATGAATCCAGTCAAGTCATGCTTGGGGGTTGTTGATTTTTTTTTTTTAATCCTGCAAAGAACAAACATCAGCCTGGTTGACAATGATTAATTCAGTTCAAAAGCTGTGCCACTCCACGGGGGCCTGGATGTTAACTCGGCTACTAAGGCAATTGCATTCAGCTAATTATTCCCGAGTACATCTCATGGAGATTTCAAAGCTTTTGGGATTCACAAACATGTGCAAGGATGCACCAGGCTCAATTAATTCCTTCATGAATGGATGAGCCCTGTGACACACCTCCCTTGGCCCAATGAGGGAGTCATCTTCTTAAGAAGCTCGGACCTTCTCAGTCCACGTAGCCTGCACAGACCCGCCCATCTCAGTTTTCTTTCTTTCTACTTCCAACTAGAACACTAAATTGCAATGACAGATCTGTGAGTCAGTCTGCTACACCAGACCTGAGCTCCCCAAGGCTGGAGCCATGGTAGTAGCACACGGAAAACAACAGAAGGGTGTGGAGAGCTGGGGTCCTACGGTCCTGCAGTGACTGCAAGACACCCTGTGAGTATGGGTCATGTTTTGAAGCCCCTCACACACCAACATCAGTTCAAATCCTTACTCCAATACTGTGTTGGTCTCCGTTTTTCTCATCTGTAAAATGGGAATAAAATGAAATAATGTATGTCAAGGACTTACTCAGTTCCTAGCATACAGAAGAGCCCAGTGAGTGACGATTAGTTCTCCCATCCCCTGCACCCATCCCTACTTAGCAGGGAGTTTAGAAGAAAAAGGAGATGGCAGAAAGAAACATGGAGGAGTTTACTCCAAAATGATGATGACCATGTGTCACATTTGTGCAGTTTTGCAGTTCACAAAGCCCCTTCCCATACTGTGATTTATTTAATCCACTTGCCAGCCCTAGAGACCCAGCATTATCTTCTTTTTGATGGATGAGGAAACTGCCGCCTGGAGAGGTGAAGCGACTTCTCCATGGTCATAGTTAAAAAGTGGCAGAAGTGGTCGGGAGTGGTGGCTCATGCCCGTAATCCCAGCACTTTGGGAGGCTAAGGCGGGTGGGATCACCTGAGGTCAGGAGTTCGAGACCAGCCTGGCCAACATGGTGAAACCCCGTCTTTACCAAAAATACAAAAGTTAGCCGGTGTGGTGGCAGGCGCCTACAATCCCAGCTACTCGGGAGGCTGAAGCAGGAAAATTACTTGAACCTGGGAGGTGGAGGTTGCAGTGAGCTGAGGTCGTGCCATTGCACTCCAGCCTGGGTAACGAGAAAACTCTGTCTCAAAACAAACAAAAACAAACAAAACAGTGGCAGAAGCATGATTTGAGCCCAGCTCCTCTGATGCCCATCTGGTGCTCTTCCATTTCCAGCCTCTGGGTGAGGCAGAGATGTTAGGGGCAGAGTCGCTTGACCGACCTGTGCATGCTTCAAATACACCAGGGTCCTGTGTCTGTGTGCATGGCTGGAGCGCCCTCCTCCAGCCCCCAATCTCTGCCTGGTCAACTCCTCTGTGCCCATCAGCTCTGTTCGGGTGTCACTCCCTCTGAGAAGCCCTCCTTCAAGCCCTGGGTGCACCAGGTTACAGTCTGTGTTTTCCCTGTACCTCACTGTATGTCACTGGCCTGGCAGTGAGCACAGGGTATATGCACTTGTGTGATTATCTGACTGATGCTTGTCCTTCCCAGGAGGTGCTGAGTTCCATCAAATGAGGGCCCATTCCTAGATTTGCAGCCCTGGCACAGCGCCCAGCACCCAGCAGCTGTTCAACAGACACTGGTGGCATTATCCCATCTGTAAATTTGTCATGAGGCACTGGGTGAATGTTGGCGAAAACTCCATAGCATTTGAGTCCAGAGGTCCCCAGAGAGGCCCAGGCTTCCGTAGAAGGCCAATCAGCATCAGGTCCTGGCTTGGGGCTCAGGCCCTGGTCCAGGCTGGGGTCCCTGAGCACTTCCTGCTGACAGTTAATCATAGTTCATTGTGAGCCCCAGCTTTCCCAGGGGCCACCGCCCAGCTCTCGTCTGATGTCACTCACTTTCAGCAGTGTGCATCTTGCCACGATCGTGTGGTCTCTCATTTTCCTCCTGGATCCGGCCTTCCCGGCGGGCTCCACGTGGCTGGGCCTGTGAGACGCTGCGACTCGTCGAGAGCTTCCTGTTTCTGTAAAGATGCTCAGGCCATGGTCTCATGTTCCTCATCCAGCTTTCTGAGGGCAATGTGGGAAAGATCTCAAGTCCGTATCAAGGCTGAATCTGACTCTATCCACATGACTTCTATTGGAATCGGAGAGTTGGACCCAGTGGAGGGTCCAGCCACCACCAGAAACGACCTGGTCATTTTCCAGTTAAGGGGACTTATGTGTAGATGAGTTAAAACTTCCTTTGAGTTGTCTGGGAAATTAGTGCCAGAGCTGGGATTTGAAATTTACTTTCCTGACTCTTGTAAACTTCTTGACCGTGTGGATTTTATCTGAGTCATTGCGAAAGGTATTTTAGAGCCAAAAGGGATCTAAGAAATAATTGTGTTTCTCCCTCAGCCTCATTTGGAACCCAAAGCCTAGTTAATTTCTACTTCCTGATGACTCCGCACTGCAGGCACCCAGCTGAACGTGGCTGGAGAAAAATACAAGCAGGGAAGTGAGTTTCCCTCTAAATCCCCAATCCCTAACAGTGTCTCTATGGGTCCTTCAAGCTGCCCCAACCCCGGGATATCCTCCTGGTCCATTCATTCTCCACTTTAGAGGGCATTCTCTTTCTTTTCAAACCGCCAGCACCTTTTACTCCCGAAGTCTTGGTGTCACCATTGACTGCACTGTCCACACCCCACGTCCGCCTGAATAGCAAACCTTGCTGCTTCTACCTGCAGAGCACTTTCCCCTCCAGTATTCCTGCATCTTCCCTTTCCTCTCCAGCACATGCTCACCAGGGCAGAGCTGTGGGCCAAGAACTGTGGGTGGGGCCTGTGGGTGCTGTGGGTGGGGATATGGGTGTGGGTGGGGCCTGTGGGTGGAGCTGTGTGTGGGAACTCTGGGTAGGGGCTGTGGGTGGAGCTGTGGGTGGGATGCGGGTGTGGGTGGGGCCTGTGGGTGGAAGCTGTGGGTGGTGGCTCTGGGTAGGGGCTGCGAGTGGAGCCATGGGTGGGGGCTGTGGGTGGGGGCTATGGGTGGAGCTATGGGTGGGGCTATGGGTGGGGCTGTAGGTGGGGCTGTGGGTAGAACTGCTTCATCACCTATCTTTTCAGGGTGAGTCCACTGCCTAGTGGTTTCAGAAATAAGGGTCCCTATTACCAGTGCAGCACCCCAGGCCAGTCACAGCCTCCACCTCTGTGGCGGCGCCTGGTACCTGCATTTCCCACAAGCCCCTGTGCAGTTCCAATGCCTCCTGGGGACTGAGAGCTCTGCTCTGCTGCTAGGGCAAGAAAGACCACCTGAGGTGGCTCACAATGGGACGCCACGAGTCCTGGGCTCGTTCAGGGGACCACTTTTTTGGAATTCTTAGTCTCCAACACCCAGCATGTAGGCATCGCTTCATTAAACTATGAGGCTCCAGTGGTCAGCTCGGATTCCTCTGGGAGCCGGTTGGGATGACTGTCATAGTTGTTGAATCCCACGGGTAGGTGGAGCAGGAGTCTGGCATGTTCAGTTTGACTCGTGTGACGGGGGAGGGCCGGAGCATCACCTCTTGAGGCACAGCATGAATATGCGTGTAGGAGTCAGACAAGCTGGTGCGGTGGGCACAGATCAGCGGAAAAATATGCACCCTCCAGCTCCGGACACACACACTCACCCACCCACAGCTGAGTGCAGGGCCCAGGGTGGCCTCACAAAACCAGAGATTTCTTTTTCCTGATTTTACTAGAAATGTGAGCCCTGGTTTGAAAGCAGAGTCGACGTGGAGACCTTCCAGTGAATTAATATTTTAAGAATTGCTATTTTTAGGGCCCAGTCTCTCCGTGAGTATCCTCCAAGGGGACATACTGCCAAAGCGCATAAGAGTCAGAGAGCCCTGGCTGCCAACACTGGAAGGGACCCTAACTCTTTCTGAAGCAAGACCCCCGGGTCCCTGACCTCTGTGAGCCTCAGTTTCTTCATCTGTAAAGTGAGCTAATTATGTCCATCTGTATCGGCTGTTGTGAGAATGAAAAGGAATGATGCATACAAAAGAATGAGTCCAGGCTTGGCATATGGTGAGAGCTTAATGAATACATCAAACATTTAAACATGTTCAATTTCCAAACAAGAAAACCTTGCTTGGGAGAAGAAAAACGCCAGACAGAGTCTTACAGAAAGCAGTAAAACTGAGACTGGGATACAAGCTGGGGTCTTTTTACTGAGAACTCTTGGGAATTTTTCCCTTTAGGAAGACCACAGAGAGGGACCAGGGGACCATCTCATTCCTGCATTCCTGCCACCCAAGGGGCAGGAGGGCACAGATGAGAGGGAAGGAGCCAAGTGCCCATGGAGGAATGCAGATGACTCCACGGCGAAACTATGGCTATATCATCCGACACCATTCACGGCACTTTACATGTATTATTTCATTTGATTCTCATAGCAGTTCTGTGTGGTATAGGATATGCTGACTCATTTTATTTATTTTACAGAGAAGGAGTCTTATGCTCAAGGAATTTGAGTGACTTTCCCAGGGTCACCAGAGGGATGGTTTATTTTATGAGTTAACTTGACAGGGCCACAGTACCCAGATATTCGTGCAAACATTCTTCTGCATGTTTCAGTGGGAGTATTTTTGGGTGGGATTAACATTTAAGTCAGTTGACTTTGAGTAAAGCACATTGCCCTCCATAATGCGGGCAGGCTCATCCAACCAGTCAGAGGCCTTAACAGAAAAGAAACTGGCCTCTCGCAAGCAAGGGGGAATCGTGCCAGCAGATGGCCTTTGGATTTGAACTGCAACATCAGCTCTTTCCTGAGTCTCCTGCTGGCTGGCCTGCCTGCAGAGTTTGAACTTATACCTCCATGATCGCATAAGCCAATTTCTTAAAATAAATCTCTCTCCCTCCCTCCTTTCCTCCCTCCTTCATATGCACACATCCTGTTGGTTCTGTTTCTCTGAAGAATCTTGACTACCACACCCAACTAGTAAGTGCTGGAAGAGCCAGGATTAAAAACCCAGATAGCTGCTCCCAGAACCCAGGCCCATTATCATCTTTACTGGGCTCCAAGGACACAGGGTGGGAGCAAGGTGGGGGCAGACATGGCAGAGCCACTTTCCGAAAGAGAATTGTATTACAAATAATCCATGGGCCATTTCCTGAATCCACATCTCTGGGTAGGGAAGGCAAGAAGGAAACAGAGTTCCATATAGGATGGTGGAGATGGCACAGGGACAAAGGTGGCCAGCCCCCAGCATGCGTTGACCACATTTTCCATGCCACACTGAACTGGCTACTGCACAGGCATAATCTCATTCACTCTAAAGCCCCGTGGGGCTGTGGGGATTGCCACTGTGCTAGTGCTGCAGATGAGAGGGCTGCTGCTGTCTTGCTTGGTGCTCGGCTGAAGACACCACGAGCAGACGCTCCCTCCAACAGCATCAGAGGCCTGGGTTCTAAGCCTGGCTCTGCCTCTTGTTAACAATCTGACCTGGAGACTTAAATTCTCTAAGTCTGGCTTCCTCATCCATCAAACAGGGACAACAGTTCTTCCTTGAGGTGTCGACCTGGAGAATAATGAAGATAAAGGACCCAAGGTCACAGCCTAGTTCCTAACCAGGGAGTCTTGGGAAATCATCTGTTTCCATTCATTCTAGCACGTATTCAGAGCTTACTGTGTGCCAGGCACTACTGTCTACTCAAAATACAGTGGACAAAACTCAGGCAAGTTCTTACTCACATGGAGATTACATTCCAATAGGGAAAGACAAGGAATGGGAGAAAAACAAATGATCAGCATCGTCATTTACGCTGTGTAACTGCTCTGCAAATTGCTTCCCAGGGGGTGGGCCAGAGCGCTGGGAGGAGGGGCGGGCTGCTGGAGAGGATGACGATGACCTTGGCACCGACAACCATGATGAGCTGCGGGACCTTGTACGGGCGCCTTCCCTCCTCTGAGTCTCAATTTCCTTACCACACCATGAAGATCTGAGCTCTACCTTGTAGGCTGTTTTAAGGATTGCATGATTGTAGGTAACAGCAGGGTCAGCTACATAATGGGTGGAGTCCAGTGCAAAAAGAAAATGCAGGACCATTTGCTCAAAGCTTTAAGGATTTCAAGATGGCAAGAGATGGGCATTAAACCAAGCACGGACGCTTCTGCATGTGGGGCCCTGTGTCACCAGCCACCCTGGTGAAGGCATCTGTGTGTCATGGGTGCTCAGTCCCGGCTGCTCCTGTGGGCTGGGACTTGGACTTCCTGCTTTGCACACCATCAGGGGCTTAGCGAGAAGTCGCTGGCTCAAGATCCCATTAGTGTGTTGCTTGGACAGGATTATTGCCCAAGTTACTTTACAAAATATCTGTTCACAAAATTAGATATGGCAGCAGTAAAATTCCTGTACCTCTTCAGAGTAACGCTCTTCTAAGAAGGCTGACCTCTTGCATTCTCTTGGGTAGCGTTGGAAAGGCTCGGGAGGAGGGCTGGGAAGGAAGCGAGGGCCTGGATTAGACAGACCAGGGTGTGCATGGCCATGGGGATGGGGTTGCTCTGACATAGCATGTTCAGTTCCATTTTCTTTTTTATCTGCTAAGTGAAGAGATAATGAGATAGCTCGCAGCCAGCTGCAGGATGGGTCTGGATAGGAGCAGCTTCACCAGAATAATAAACATATTCAAATTGTCCCTGAGAAGCAAGCAGTGGGCTGGGCAGATGCTCTGCGCAGTGAGCATGGCCCTGCGATCCAGGCAGTGGCTTTCCTCAGGACCTGTCTCTGACGGTAGTGGCTCCAGCTGCAACCCTGGGAGTCACAGTGCCATAGCCCGGAGCTGTTCTGAACTGTCCCCAGCTGGGCAGTCATCCCTAAGGTGATCCCAAAGCGAGGTGATCCCAAAGTTTTATCACGTGCAGCAGGAGGAGAACAGAACGCTGCCATATCAAAACACCACGGACCAGGGGTCTTGAACAACAGACTTTTCTTTCTCACCATTCTAGAGTCCAAAAGTCCATGATGAAGGTGTCCGCAGGGTTGGTTCCTTCTGAGGCCCTTCTCCTTGACTTGCAGGCGGCCATCTTCACCTTGTGTCCTCCCACGGTCTTCCCTTTGTGCCTGTCTGTGTTCTAATGGCCTCTTGTTATAAGGACACCAGGCATATTGCATGTATTAGGGCCCGTCCTAATGACCTCACTTTAACTTAAGCACCTCTGTAAAGACCTGTTTCCAAATACAATCACATTCTGGGGTACTGGGGGTTAGGGCTTCAATGTATGAATTGGGGGGGTGTGTGGGCACAATCCATCTCATAGCACTCTCTCATAGGACTTTTATGTGGAGAGATGGGAACCCCATGGACCATAGGGTACCAGGGTCGGGGGGCCTCCTGCTCTGGACACCTCCTGAGGAACAGAGAGCCCAGGAGGAGCTGTTTCCTGAAATCAAGGAGCGGAGTGTGTAGTCAGCACAAAGACAAGGCTGTTGGAGAGTGTGGACCATGCGCTGGATACAAGGGGGCCCTGGTGAACGTTCTGGAAAGAAAGGGAACGTGGGGAAGGGCAGCCAGGGGTAGCACAAAGGCCGATGCCACAGGCTTTGGAGACGTGGGTTCCAGTCCAGCTCTGCCGACAATCTCATAAGGAATACAGTAGATGCCCAATCATTTGCTACTACCAACCTCAACATTACCACTGACCAGCAGGTAGGGAGGGGGCAGCCTGGTTCAGGGCTAAATTCTGGAATTTCTTTCCTTGGTGTTCCCTTCTCCCTGACCTTAGTGTTGACCCTGGAATCTCTTTCAGAGCTCACCATCAGCACAGCCAGGGCCTGACCTCTCTCCACAGAGCTTTCTGTCAGCCATCTCCTGGGGTCTCACAGAGGCAGGGTAGAATCATCACCCCTTTTGCAGATGACGCCTTTAATGTTGCAAGGATGGCAGCAGTGTGCCAGGGTAACAAGCCCCAGTCAGCAGGGAAGCCTGGGGCTTCGGGATGGGGCTCCAAGAGACCTTCCCCATCACAAACTCATCTACTCAGCCAGCGTTTCTCAAAGAAGTTTCCACCAACCAGCAGCAGAGTGCTGACTAAAATGCAGAGTCCATTCTCCACGATGTGCTTATTTCACATCGCATATCTGTATCAAAACATCTCATGTACCCCATACATATATATACACACCTACTACATACCCATAAAAATTAGAAATGGGCTTCCAAACCAGCGGAGAAGACAAGGGGTATAACAAACACTATCAATACTATAGAATGCAAAAAAGAAGAAAACATAAAGATAAAGGGCATAGGAATCAGAAAAAAAACAAGTCCAAATGTATCAGGAATCACGATAAATGTAAATGATTTAACTCACATAATAAAGGAAAAAAATAAAATAAAATGCAGAGTCCAGGGCTACGACCCAGGCACAGGGCTTTAGAATCTCTAGGAGCTTGGCTATTGGTCTGCCTTTTGTTTAAAGAAGGTTCCAAGTGATGGATCTGCAGCCTTAAGTGTGAAAACCATCACCATGGACTGTCATCCTCATCCCCTCTCATCAGTTCCCTCCTCCCCTCTAACGCCTGTCTTTCATAAAATGCCTGCTGTCACCAGTGGGTGCTACTGGACAGGACATGAATAAGCACTCAGGCAGATGAGGAGGCAGTTACTCCTTTTCCAGTTATTTTTAATTTTCCTAATTATGTCAGGAAGAATGTCTCAACTTGGTACTATTATGTCTTTAACATCTCAATAACATTTGCTAATTCCCATTACCCTTTTTAACATAGAGAGTAGAATCCAGCCTCAAATCCTTGGTGGGCACCCAGTCTAACCAGAATTTGGTACTACTATTTTGTTTTAATTTATTTTTTACAGTTGTATTAGTCCATTTTCACACTGCTATGAAGACATACCCGAGACTGGGTAATTTACAAAGAAAAGAGGTTTAATTGACTCACAGTTCCAAATGGCTGGGGAAGCCTCAGGAAACTGACAATCATGGCAGACAGGGAAGAGGCATGTATTACATGGCGGCAGGCAAGAGAGAGTGAGCCAGAGCAAGGAAAACTGCCTTATAAAACATCAGATCTCATGAGAACTCACTCACTATCACCCCCATGATCCAATCACCTCTTACCTGGGCCCTCCCTTGACATGTGGGGATTATGGAGATTATGATTTAATATGAGACTAGGGTGGGGACATACAGGAAAACCATATCACTGGATATCTTCTGTGGAAAGTAAGTGAGGTTGGTTTGCCATTGAGGATACTGACATAATGTCCTCCTTTAAAATAAGTGCATTAAGTGAAAGAAAAAGAATTGACAAAAAAAGTAAGAAGGCGCTTATAGGTGTTGTGATAAGACAGACATTGAGAAAGAGTTTCCTGAATCTGCAATTGGGAACCATTTCTCTAACCGTCTGCCAGCCTAGAACACAACGTGGGAAGCTAATCCCTTTGAAAGTAAGTTCTTAATATTTCATCCCTTTTGCTGTTATTTTTAATTTGAGACTCTCTGCTCTGCCTCAATTAAAAAGTGTGCATTTTTAAGGGAGAAATGTTAGCGTTGGGGCCGGGAATTTTTAAATTGGAGGATATTTCTAGATACATCACACCACACCATATAAAAGTCCAATGACCCCCTCTAGAATCAAGACTCCTTTGGCCATAGATAGAGCACTGCAATCCTCAGGATGAAGTGCAGAGAGCTGCCAGGAATCTCTGGTGGCTATGGGGAGAGCTGGGGGCAGGAGTGTGGCACTCAGGCCCTTCTTGGTGGGGAGGGCTCAGAGGGGACTTCCTAGAGCTGGGAACTAATCAGAAATCGAAGCAGGGGCAGAGACTCTGGGCAGACTGCAGGGCACCATCAAACAGGAGAGCAGGTGGGTATGGCAGAGGTGGAGGCTGGGGCAGGCCAAGGGCAGAGCATGGGGCCAGAGAGGGTGTGGGGAGAACTGACCCAGGAGGCTAGGCTTTTTGAAGAGGAGCCACGGGAGAATTTCTAACATGGCGGTGACCTGTCTATTTGGCACTGGAAAGTGTGGGGTGGAGGCGTGGACACGAAGTCTGACCAATGACCTGAAAAGGGGCTTAATATCCTGGGGGTCCTCTGCTCCCTCCAGCCTCATTTTCATCATCCTGATGCTGACAAATCGCCTATTTGTGATGGTTCCCAGGGATCCATGTGCCCTTACGGAGGAGGAAAGAGGTAAATCTCACTAAGTGTTGGCCTTTCTAAGATGGGTAGGGTCCCTGGTCCCTGGGTCTTGCCAGTGCTCTGAGTGGATCCCTCTCTAACCTGCTGTCTGTCAGGTGGAAGCCTAGGCCAAAAGGGGAGCAATAACGGGGGGGGGAGAGAGAGAGAGAGAGAGACGCAGAGAGACAGACAGACACACACAGAGAGAGAGAGAGAGACAGACGCAGAGAGAGAGAGAGAGAGAGTGAGAGAGAGACTGAGAGAGAGAGAGTCCTGGCAGGCAGAGATTTTTGTATTTTTGCTCAATGCTATCTGAGCACCTGTCATACAGTAAATATTTATTTGGCGATGAATGAGTCCCCTAGCAAGACTGTAAAAGAATAAAGGAAGTATAAATCCACAGGGACAAAGGACGAACTCCTATAGCACATGTTTAAAAAGCAAAAGCAGGTGGAGAATCCGGTCCGGCAGAGTGGAAGAACTATTTCTGGGCTCTGAGAGGGGATCCCAGCAAAGCAGAGCACCCCCACAGGACCTTGGAAAATCTCCAGACCTGGAAGGGGAGGGGACCACTGAAGATGGGGTGCACTGGGGGATGGATAGTGGGAACTCTGCGTCCAGAGTGTTGGACTCATAAATCTACTCTGCAGTCCTGTGGTGCTGGGCCATGCAGAGATGAGGGTGGAGGTGGGCATAGGCTGAAAATGGGTAGGGGAGTAAACCAAGGTCTGAACTGTGAGTAATGCTTCCAACCCCTACTTCCTTCCCTGCCCTCCTCATCATCCCACGGAGGAACCACCCTCCAGGCTCTTGCTGCTTGATTCTCCATTGTGGAGAACTCTCCAACCCGGACTGAGCAATCAACTTTTTACTGTCTCATTTTTAAATATTGAGGAACAGTCATCGGTGATCAGTAGACGTTTGAGGAAAGCCTTCAAAAAACAGAGGCCAAAACAAAGAGAGAAAAGGACCTCAGAGGAAACAGAAACAAAGGCAGCAAAGAGGAAGTTTCATAATAACTCGAATTAATATCCTCAAAGAGGTAGGAGAAGATATTGTGTTCATAAAACACAGAAGATGTGATGAAAAAGAAGTAATTTTAGGACAAGAAAGAGCTCTTGGCAATGAAGTATATGTGAACTGAAAAAAAAATTCCATAGAAATGTTTGGAAGATGAAGTCAAGAAAATTTCTCAGAAAGTAGGATAAAAAGTCCCAGAGATGGAAAAATAAGAGAAAAATGAGAAAGAAAAATAACAGGTTTATCAACCAGTCCACTGTCCAAATAATAGGGGTTTGGGGCAGAGAGCACCATGGAAGCAGAGGGGTCTGTGTGTTCCTGGGTCAGTGTGGGGGTTCTAGGAGCAGGCTGTGCACAGACATGGTAGGGAATAGCAGAAGGGCATGGCTGTGAAATTGCAAGTGAGCTGGAAGGACTGAGGGGTGGAACCAGCAGAGACAGTAGGGGAGGAGGCTGGGCAGCAGTGGGGGCGGTGAGATCACGGAAGGCCGTGCGTGGCAGGCTGGGCACCTGGAGTTTCAGAAGCCAGAGGGTGAGACCACCAGGGGTGGGAAGGGACTTACAGGCACTCACATTGACTTCACTCAGGTTCATTGGTTCATAGGGTCATGGGAGGAGAAGGTTCTTCTCTAGAAATTCCTACTCAGTCCTTGTAATTACCTCAAAGAGGAGTCTCATTTGGATTCTAGTATCTCCTTAACTTTGGATGCTTGCTAACCTCCCCTTTTAGGGAAGAAAAAACAGACATTATGAGGATTAGCACCCTTGGCAGGCAGTGGTGTTAGCTGGCACTTAAGAGCATCTTTCTGGTCTCGCTGTATTTATTTTTAGGGTCACTGCTGTGGTTTGGACATTGGTGTTCCCCCCCGCCAATATTCATATGCTGAAACATGAGCCTCAATGCAACAGTATAAGAGGTGGAACCTTTAGGAGATGATTAAGCTGTGAAGACTCCACCCTCGTGAATGGATTAATACCCTTATAAAAGAGACAGAAGGGAGCTGCCTTGTCCTTTCTACCATGTGAGGACACACAGAAGCATCTTCTGTGGGGAGTAGGCCCTCACCAGACACTGATTCTGCTGGCACCTCAGTCTTGGACTTCCTCCCTCCACAGCTCTGAAAAATAGATTTCTGCTGTTTATCAATGACCCAGTCTAAGGTATTGTGTTATAGCAGCCTGAATGGGCTAAGACATCAATCCATTCTATTATTAGTGTTTATATTTATGACAAACCTCTTTCCTCTTTAAGGGACTGATATGAAGCGTCTTTTTGAAACACACTTATCTTAGCAAAAAACATTTTGTCTATTATAGAATGTTATTCAAATAGTAGTACAGACAGTTTCCAGATAAAGTAAAAAACATGAAGATACAGTATTAGTTTCCTAGGGCTTCTGTAACAAATGACCATGACTGAGTGCTTTCAAAGTACAAAGGCCAGAATTTCAAAGTCAAGGTGTTAGCCTGAAGTTCTAGGGGAGAACTCTTCTTGCCTCTTTCAGTTTCTGGCATTCCTTGGCTTGTGGCTGCATCACTCACTTCCCTGCCTCCATTTCACACAGCCTTCTCCCCTCTGCATTTCCTTTTCTGTCTCTTACAAGGACACCAGTCATCGGATTTAGGGCTCACTGTAATCCAGTATGACCTCATCCTCATTCTTACCTGCAAAGATCCTATTTTCAATTAAGGTTGCATTTTGAAGTCTCAGGTGGACATTACTTTTGGGGGAACACGATTCAATTACAGTACGTAATATTTGATGATGTGTAGCTAGAGCAAAAATCATAAAGGTTGAAACCATCTTGGAAGCATGATTATGAGCGACCCACATGCTCAGATTGCAGACTCAGCATTTTGCTGTGTGGAGTGAGAATGGCAAGGAAGACTGCATCAGTCAAGATCTGGGACAAGATTGGTGAGATGGGGAGAGAGGCAGATTCCTGAGATATTTCCTAGGGGCCCCACAGATGGGAGATAAGGAGGGCACAAAGGTGTGTGGGCTGCTATGCAGATGTCTGGTCCCAGTGATTGCCAGGTGTTTGGATGAGATTCATAATTACATTGGTGGACTGGGTAAAACAGGCTGCCCCGCTTAAGAGGAGGTGGGCCTTGTCCGATCAGTTGAAGGTCTGGCTAGAACAAAAGGTCTGATCTTCCCCTGAGAAAGAGGGAGTTTTTCTGCCTGACTGCCTTAAAACTGAGATATCGGCTTTTTACTACCTTCAGACTCAAACTGAAACATGCGGGTTTCTCTTGGGTCTTGAATCTGCCAGCTTTCAGGCAGAAACAACACCATCGGCTCACATGGGTGTTGAACCTGCTAGCTTCCACTGCGGATCTTGGGACTTGCCAGTCTTCACAGTCATCTGAGCCAATTCCTCATGATAAACCTTTCTCCCTACACACGCATCCTATTGTTTCTGTTTCTCTGGAGAATCCTAATATAGATGGGCAAACTATACGCGTGAGTGCCTAGAAACCAGAGCATCTTTTCCTTACTGTTTTCGGTTTGAGTCCCACTTGTGGCCAAGTCACAGTTTCAAAGTTTTCTCCCCTCCCCACCCTCCAACAAAGCTTTTTCTGGCTTTATAGGCTGACCCCACAGCAATTCCAATCACATCTCCCAACTGCTGTGAATGAAATGCTTGACGTATATTCAATATTCAATCTTTATTGACTTCAGATGAATGAAATGAGGATTCCTCATTTGGGTCATAGGTCTTATGTCTTGAAGAGGCTCAACCATGCTGAACCCAATCATAAACTTTATTGGGGCTCATGGCAGAAATCTAGGCTTTCATGCTCCATAGCATAAAATCCCTTGCAAAAATCAATCTGAATTCAAGAAAGAAATACAGATGCGTGGCAGAAACGAAGAGCTGGGCCTATTAGTCTGAAATAATGCCCCTCCTTCTCCTGCTGAGGCCATAAGCTTGAAGTGTGTAGATGCAGTTATTACTGTAATGATAGAGGTAAAGCTGAAATTTTATTAAATAGTCCACTGACCCAGAAAAGATGGGAACAGAGTTGTCATCTTCTCCTTTTCAAACATTCTGAAATTTTTGGTCTAGTGTAGGATGAAATATTAGATTACTGACACATTCCTTAATAGGATGGTAATATTGAATAGTAATGGCCGTGTCTCGAATGCGTGCTAAGGGAGTGAGAGGTCGGGAGTCCTGGGCTACCTGAAGCTTCAGGGCTCCTGCAAAACGAATGACAGCACCAACATGGTATTTTTGGTAAGTTAACCAAGTCCACCTACAGCCCGGCTGGACAGAGGTGGCAGGACCCAGGGGAGTACCCAGGGCTGCAGCATGATTCAAAAGGTGCTGCTCCTCCTTCACTCATGGTTCAGACATTCATCAGAATCTGCAACTGACCCTCTGCTTCCACATTTACTGTGCTGTTGCTGCTTGCCACGGTTCCCAATCCTTTGACTTTACTTCCTCATATGTACGCCCCTCTGACTGCTGGTATGCATTCTCCTCCAAGGGGCTGCTCAGCTGTTGGCTAAGGTTAAAGTGTTCGTTCCTTCTGTGCCATCTGCTGTATCTGCTTGCCTGCCTGCAGGCGTGAGTGTGACCAATGCAGCCCATATCCTGGCCTGTTTCCAGGGCTGAAGATAAGTGGCTTGTGCCCAGAAGGACATCTCTGCAGTCATCTGTGTGTGTTCTGCATGGAAGTGTTTTCAGCCCCATGGGGTATTGCCACCACCTGGAGAATGGGCTTACACAGTACTTTTGTCTGAATTGGCAAAAGTCCCGAGGTCAGCAAACTGTCCTGGGGCTCAAGTCTTGCTTTTGGAAATACAGTTTCATTGGAACTCAGTCAATGCTGTTCACAGATGCATTGTTTATTAGGGCTGCTTTCTTGTTGCAGTGGCAGGGTTGAGTAATTGTGACAAAGACCCTATGGTCTGCAAGCCTGAAGTATTTATGATCTGGCCCCTTTGGCAAATGTTTGCTTGGCATGCAGAGCACAGCCAGAGCTGGATTCCAGCCTCGCACCTCCCCTTCAGCCAGCTGGGCCTGGTGTTGTTTTTACAACAACCGCGTGAGGGAAATATGACAAGAATCAGTCTCGGGAATGACAAAGACTCTCCTTGACCAAACTTTAGACAGGCTCCCCTGAACCTGCTTTTCTCCTAGGTCTCATCCTCGAGACCCACCTTTGGTTTGCTAAATCCAGTTTTAGCAAGATTCCCGCTAAGTCACTTCAGCAAGAAGCCCTCACCTTTGATATTGGATCACCCTCCATACCTGATCAAATTCCTCTCCCCCACCTTTGATGTACAAGCCCTTGGCCTGTCTGTAGCAGGAATCCTGTTAAATCAGTTTATCAAGAAGCTCCCTACCTTGATGTCTCCTCTTAGTCATTTTCCTTCTACTGACCCCTCCTTCTCTCATTGCCTGGAATCCCAGCTGTCTTTGCTGTGGTTCTGAGTTAAACTCCATCTCTATGCGTTACTGTGATAACTTTCACACTCACTGCAATAGTCCTGAATAAAGTCTTCCCTACCATTTTAACAAGTGTTAGATTATACATACATATATACATATATATATGTGTGTTTTAGAATAAAAATAAATATATATATATGTTTTAGATAGTGTCTTGCTTTGTCACCTAGGCTGGAGTGCAGTGGCATGATTATGGCTTGCTGTAGCCTCGACCTCCTAGGTTCAAGTGATCCATCCACCTCAGCCTCCTGAGTAGCTGGACTACAGGCATGCGCCACCACCTCCAGCTAATTTTTGTATTTATTTTTATTTTTATTTTTTGTAGAGATAGGATTACTCCTGGCCTCAAGCAATCCACCTACCTCAGCCTCCCAGAGTGCTGGGATTACAGGCGTGAGCCACCATGCCCAGCTGTCAGAATAATTTTTTAAAACAATTTTTTTTAACAGATGAGGTGAAAACCTCATCTGAGGTCTCATGGCCAGTACATAGCAACACCAGGGCTCCAACCCAGATTCTGTGGCAGTGAAGTACAGTGACTTTGCTCTGTGTCACCTGCTTCTTGGAAGCATCCAAGCCCAGAAGCTTCTTTTACACACTGAAGGCTGGGCTTGGATTTGGGGCTTCCATTTGCTTGAGTAAGATTGTTCATCATGACAGAAGTGTAAACAAACCTCTGACTCAGTCTTTTCACAACCATCTTTACCCACTGATGTCATTAGTCACTCTTTAGGATTCACCTCTCTCCAAAGAGTTTCTAAAGAATTCATTCATTCCTTTGTTTATTCATTCACAAATATGGTGCAGCTCCAATGTGGCAGGTACCAAATCAGCAATGAAATACCACAGTGAACAAGACGTCTGTAAGGACCTGGCAGCCTGGTGAATTGTTCCATATAATTCTGCTTAATGTACTCTTTCATAGCTACCTTGATGATTAATCTTGGCCCATATCTGGAAACTGTACCTAATAGGATCATAATTTAAATCCTCATGTTGCCTAAGAATTGGCCACCAGGCTCAAGGAAGGGATGCATCAAATCTTGGCACAATTGGTCTGACTCCCGGCAACCATTCACCCCTCACCCCAAACTCTTGTATTAATATAAAGACCATGAGGGTAGAGCAGAAACCAGCAGGCATAATGTGCCAGCATGGAGAAGGAGCTATACCTTTTCTTCCCCTGCCCATGAGGACGCCCACCTTCTGAAGCCAAGAGAGGGGCTGAAGAGTCCCACAGGTAGATATCAGAGCTGCCTGCAAGAACTGATGAGTTGCATTCTGTCCCTTGGCTGCATGATTGCTTGGGCAGTGAGCCTGCTGCCTGCCCTCCGCTGATCTAAGCAGCAGAAGAAAGAATGAAAATGAGATGTAGATAGATGAGCAAGAATTAGTTTTGACTCCTAGATAATTGTGGCTTAACTAAAGGAAGAAGTTTATGTCTCTCTCATGTAGAAATCTAGAGGTAGCTGATTTGGAGCTGGTCCAGCAGCTGGGCACTGCGAAATCTTTCGGGGAACAAGGCTCACTCTGTCATCCTTAGGGTGTGGTTCTCTACCCACTAGGATGAAGCTCCAGGACTCATATCACCAATCCAAGCAGCGAGATGGAAGAAGGGCGGGAAGAGAGGCAAAGAGTGTCAGCTGGATCTTCAAGAAGTTCTTGGAAGCTGCCTTGCCATGTTTCTGCTCAGATCTCATTGGCTAGAACCCAGTCACACAATCACAGCTAATGCAAGGGAGGCAGGGAGTGTGGGGTGCACTGTGGACAGCTGTGTGTCCACATGCCCAGCTACAATTCTAATACTACAGACCATGGGAAGGACAGCTGCTGGAGGACAGTTGTCATCTTTGCCACAGCAGGGAAGAGGAAGAGGAGAGTGGGAAGGCAACCCCTCCTCTGCCCCAGCATCTGGTATGGCAAGGATGCATGAGCTTCCTGTGGAGCATATGAAAACACTTAGCTGGGTTTGCAGTGTCCCCAGGCAAGAGGACACCAGCAGTGGATTTCTGGGGTGCTTTTCAGAGGACAGGAACTGCAGGAAGGTGGAAGATGGAGGGTCCACTCTGGAATACTCATGTCGAGGAGTACCTGCCAGCTCTCCTAAGAACTCACTCATGACTCATGAGAGATGAGGCCATCACCCACCAAGGCTACCTGGGTTTACATCCCATATGACTTTGGGCACACTGCAGTGCCTCTCTGTACCTGAGTGCTCTCGTTTATAATTAGGAATAATAGTAGACCTAACTCATGAGGTTGTTGTAGGATTAGTGAGTTATTGAAAGCAAAGCCCTTAGAAGCAGACCTAGCAAGTGGTGAATGTGCTGTTGTGATTATTACTGGGACACCTCCAGGTAGAGGATATCAAAATCCAGTCATCCCACAGCAAAAGGACTTTGTGCTTTCCATTTCCTTTCCATCTCTCCCCTCTTCGATTTACACATTAGAGATCCAAGAAACCCAGAAGAGGTAGAAATTGGAGGTGGGTATCTCAGTGGCAGACCCTGACCTCCACATTCACATTTCAAAGTGACAAAGGGAAAAGAAATGACAGAGCAGGGAAGCCCCCTCCCCACCTCAGGTTCCTTAAGCCACACCTGGGCAGCAATGTGGGTGGGGAGAGGTCTGAATCTTATATGAGATTGGAGTTTTAAACTGGACTAGATTGGACTTGTAATTACTAAAGTTTTCTGGGATATGATGGGATCTACCCAAGATGGGCTCTGCTATCCAGCAAAGAAAGGGCATTTGCCATGGCACAAATGGGAAAGAATACAAGGAAAGTAAAGACTATTTTATTTAAATAGCCCAGTGGCAGAGATCACATAATAAACTGGCCATGCTCACATTTTTCTTTTAAAAGTTGACCTGTACTCAGCTGGGTTTAGCAGCCCTATGGGTGGCTTGACTGGGTTGGTATCAACAAGCCAGAGGGAGCTTTAGCATTGAGGCAACCGAGTCTGCTGGCCTTCCAGCCCTGTGCTCCATCCATGTATGTGTCCTTTCTACAGCATCCTACTCAGTGACCCCACCAGCCTCCACTGACATGCGGTCAATGAGGAGCAAGCTGCAGTCTCAAAAGAGTGTTGGCCACAGGGATGGACAGCTCCAAACCCTGCTCTACCTGATGCAGAGTCCACCCAGCACACCCATCATGTTCACCCTTTTGCTCCAGTTCTATCTGTGCAACCACACATCTTTCCTTTTCTGTTTGATAAATCAAAAGGCATAAAGAACTATCCTGGAGCTGCCTTGTGGTATTTCCAAACCATGGGGCTAACCAACATTTCACTGGACAGTGACAAGAGCAACTTCAATACCTTACAAAAGGCCCATGTGTTACGTTTCTATTTTAGCTTAGTCCTAGGGGGAAATGTGAATTCTTTCCAGGAGAAAAAGAAGTCTTTCTTTTTTTTCTTCTGCAATTAAAATCTCAACGTGGAGAGAAGGGAAGTGGAAGACACTGGAGTTGGCAGATGTGAGTTTAAACTCCCTTCACTACTTACTATTGTTTTAATCTTCTACAACCGACTTAACTTTTCTGGGCCTCAATGCTCACAGCTGCAAAATGGGAGGGTGTGGCTAAGAATGCTAACAAACCAGGTAGTTGTGGGGATTATATGAGAAGGTACACAGGATGCACCCAGTAGAACCCTGTAACGCACTGGGTATGCAACAGATGGCAGCTACCATCAGGGCCACTACTGATATCGTTTACTCGGATTTGCTTTCCAAACTCAGTAGTCAAGGAATCTGGCATCAAGTTCAACAAAGACAAGGTCAGGATTTTGACCCATGTCTGTCTTTGTGAAATGCCCAGGGCTTCCATTCAATGTGATGTTTGCAAAGAGCCCATTAATAAGCCATTTGAGTCATTGCCTGGGCTGGCTGACTGGGCCACCTGTGCCTCTTTCCCCCCTTGGTGGGGTTGCTGTGCACATTTTTCCCTCACGGGTGTTGCTTTGGCACCTCCAAAGCACCCAGAATCTTCTGTGTTATCTTGTCTCATCTCCACAGCAATGGAAAAAAAATGAGTATCCAGGAGATTAATAAGCTTGTTCCTGTGACTCAGAGATCAAGTGGCAGAGTCAAGCTCCAAGCTCAAGCTTTACTTAATAAATATTCCACTCTGTTTTAATTTTTCCTCCTTGTCAAACCCTTTGGGAAGGTAAGAGGAGGGAGGTGCGAGCAAACAGACTGAGCTGTGACGGGACACACCTGAGTCTCAGCACTCTTTCCCTTTATCGCTTTAATCCTCACGGCATTTCTGAGGCTGTCATCCCCATCCCCATTTTTAGGGATGACAACTCTATCAAGGGCCAAGGGATTGAGGCCACTTTCCACTAGGAGCACAGTCAACAGGTGAGGGATCAAGGGTCCTTGGCTCACCACCTCTCCTGCTCTCTTTCCATTGACAGGTTGGCCTAGTTTCTTTTGTAAGTAGGTTCCAGGTAGGCATGCATCCTACAGAAATAAATACAGGGCAGGAGAATGTATCCAGAGTCTGCACAACTGTGAGTTGCCCATCAACTCTTCAGGCACATCTGTAAACACTGAGGAGTGTGGAGTGCTGAGTCACAATTTCTAAATCAAGTCCTTTCTCAGGCTGCCCTTTAAAATCCCACACCCTCGGCGGTCTGACTCTTACCAGCACACCTTTGTGACATGCAAACACACACACGCTCGCGTTTGTAACTTCCTCTTCCTAGTGACTCACTCATCAGTTCCTTTTGAAGAATGAGTAACATCAACGGCAAAGACAAGCTCCCAAGTTAACTTTTCAATGCTCCATGGGAAAATGGGTGTTAAAATGTTGAGAATGCCACCTGCTTCCACGTTCAATAGAAATTCTTTGTACTTTCATGCAATTGGTGGGGTTGAAGGTTTGCAAACATGAAAGTTTCCTCTCCAGCCCAGACTCTAATTTCACTGCTGTAAAACAGAATGTTATTTGATATGCAGCTTTTTAAGAATGCAGGTGAACAGAATGAATGGTGAGAACATTGACAGACTTCTAAAATAAGAATAAAAAGAGGTTATATTTAGTTTCCTTTAGAGAAACGTTAGAGGTTCTAATTGCTCAATTCCCTCACTTCCTCTAGACATATCAAGAACCTACTGTGTGACACACTGAAGAGAGCAAAATGTGCCAAACAGTTCAAGTGAATAAACCCTTGATCTGGTGGAGGAGGCAGATATGTAAATAAATCTTTTCTGTTACAGAAGTATGCAAAAGTTCCGTGAAAACATAGAAGGGGAAGTAATTACATTGTTCAGTAGAATTTGGTAAAGCTTCCTAAAGAGATAATTTTTTTTTTTTGTGCCAGATGCTGTGGCTCACGCCTGTAATCCCAGCACTTTGGGAGGCCAAGGCAGGTGGATCACCTGAGATCAGGAGTTTGAGACCAGCCAGGCCAACATGGTGAAACCCCTTCTCTACTAAAAGTACAAAAGTTAGCCAGGCGTGGTGGTGGTGGATGCCTGTAATCCCAGCTACTCGGGATGCTGAGGCAAGAGAATCGCTTGAATCCAGGAGGTTGACGTAGCAGTAAGCCGAGATCGTACCATCGCACTCCAGCCTGGGCAACAAGAGCGAACACTCCATCTAATAATAATAATAATAATAATAATAATAATTTTTTTTTCCAGACAGGGTTGCTAGAATACTAGAAGTGAGACATTCAGGCTGAAAGACCATTGTGAACACAAGGAGGCCTGAAGATATATGTGTGGGTTGGGGCTGGAGTAGCATGTTTTTTCTGCTTAGCATGATTTCCTGTTCTCTTCTTCTAGCTCCTTTGGGGAGCCCTCTCCCTACTGAATATGATTCCAGAGGGGCTGTCCCTGGGGCACAGCCCACTAGAGAGGTGGTACGTGGTTCAACTCATTCAGGGACAGTCACGTGACTCAGGCAGAACCAATCAGAATTTTCTCTAGGCTAGTTGTGTGACTCAAAAATAACCAATCAGAGTCTTCTGTTGGGCTGGTATATGAATCTGGTGAAAGAGAAACCCCCTTCCACTGTAACGGCCCAGCTGGACACAGGCAGTGTGGATTTGCTGGCAGGCATGTTGCCAGCCCACTGAAGAGCGTATGCTTGACAAATGAAGCTAGCAGGGACCTGCAAAGCAGGATCTCTCTCTCTCTCTCCCCCTCTGTCTCTCTCTCTCTCTCTGTCTGTCTCTTTCACTGAGGCCCAATAATAATAATATCAGATATGCTGAACTTTATTTTCAAAATAAAATTCTTTTTTCTTAAACTGGCTTGATTTGGGTTTCTATCATTCTGAATTTGTGCAAATAATTATGACAAGATGCTGTACCCTGGTAGCTTAAAGCACCAGAGGGAAAGATGAGAATTAAGGGAGTGAAATCTTGAAGGATTTGAATGACAGGGCTGAGGCATTAAGACTTTGTCCTGTGGACAATGGGGAGTCAGTGAATGTTTTTAAGAAGCAAAGTGATATGGTTTGATTTTGTTTCAAAAGGATGTCTCCAGCAGGGGGATGGATCAATATATCTCTCATAATTCATTAGTTCATGTAAATATTGACAGAGCCTCAACCTACTTAGTAGGGATAGAGAGAGAATACATATTCTGAAATTGCTAATTTCATCTGAATATGCCAGGAGGCAGTTTTCCTTCTCAGTAACTAAGATTATTTCATTAGCAACGAAAACTGGATTCTTCTAATGTAAATAATGGGTAACACTTCAAAGGAAACTCTCTCACACAGCAGAACCCCCACAGGTAAGAGGACACGTGTCACAATTAGCAAGCACATCAATTAATAAAGAAAACAAAAAATAGTCACAATAGGAAGGTTCATAAATGCTTTTCTCCGCCCATAATTCTTTGGCTGATGAAAGCATGTTTGCTCCAGCTGATCTTCTTAGTCCTGATCTAGAAGTCATTCTATTGTGGCCCAAAAGCTCTGTAATTTCTAAAAAAAAGCAATGTCAGGCTTAGTAACTGGGCTAAGACATGAACCTAGCACCAAGTCTGCAGTCTGCCTTTAATGGTTAAAACATGTCCAGAACCTACAGGACACAGCTCATCAAGGCTTTGGATTTTCAGTCACACCCGTGGCAGGATCTGGTGCCAACCCTGGATCACCCTGTGGCCTTGGCAAGTCATAGCTTCTGAATCTTTATTTTCTACATCCCTAAAAAAAAGTGGAATCATAAAATAGAGCCAAAGTGAAATAATAGGTGCATAAATTAAATTAAATAATGCGAGACCCTTTAAAGTTAAAATTCAAACTATTGAAACATCTATATAAAAGATGTATGTATAAAATTTGTATACTTTCATGACAGCATTCTATGCTCACCCTTTAAACATTCCTGATAGGCACCGTGTTAGGCTTGGGGATATAATCATGATGAGAACATGGGACAGAAACCTAGTGGGAGAAATGTGTTAAGTGAAGACTGCAGGAATGTGGTTGTTGGTAGACCTCCACCGTGAGGTGGAGGTCTGTGTGAGATGCTTTGGCAGCAGAGAGGGCAAAACACTGAGATCCCCAATATGTTTCCTGTGAAGTCATGGTAGCTGTCATGGAAGGCATAGTGCCTGAATTTGGAGTGGCAACATAATAACAATGTTTTTGGGAACCACCCAGGCAGGCAGTATGGAGGTTGAATTGGTGAAAGTGCTAAGTATAACCATAGAGTCAAAGTTATACTAGTCATGTGCCTGGTAGTGATCAGATCTCCAGTGTCCAGGTGCCTTTGCCACAGGGAAGGCACAGATGGACGACTAGAGAGTGGAAATTGGGGAGGATTCAGGGTATTCACCCCAGCCTTCTTTGGGTATGCCTCTGGAAGAACTGTAACTCTTCCACTGCTGTTTTTACAGCTTTTATCACACAGCCCCTGCCTCTGTGGTGGCTGCCCGGCTTTCACCGAGCAGGTCTTCTGAAGGTGTAGTTTCCATTGCAGGGACCTGGCTGCTGCTAATCTGAGGGTTGTTCCATCATCCCATTTGCTCCACAATACAGAAGAAAGGCATCTGTGTCACTAATTTCTTGTACAAAGTGCCCTCTGTTTGAAAGACTCATGGTGGTTTCTATCATCTTCCTGTACCCTTAGCTATCCAAAGGCCAATCAATTAGCCCAAATGAGAGATGGTGACGCATTGAGGCAGAGAATTGAAACAGGAGGGTTTTGAATTTCAGTGGATGTTGGAATGGGAGAGGAAGAATTGGGGCACCTGACAATTTGCAAATAGATCATGAGTGCATAAAGGCTGAAATTTATTCATTCAATGCTTGGGGCTTAGTTGACTGTCTATGATTTATTTGTGCCTTCATATCTGCAATTCCAACTTTAAATCGAAGAACACAAGTAAAATTTCTATTTTCAGCACCACGGAGAGTTCCTTGCTCCCAACATACAATTTTTATTGCTTAAAAAAAGTATTCTATACATCTTGATGATTATGAAGTCTTTCATACATTAAATTAAGCTTGTTTATTATTCCAGAGATAAATTTAGTTTCTGCACCAAAACATTTATAATTTGCAAGTCCGTTTCATGGTGGTGAAAAAAGGAAGCAATCTCAATTAGTATGAATATGACAGGTTAATTCTAATGGTGAGCATTAGAATTAACAATGCAATGCTGATTTTGACATTACGTTTTATATATGTATCACATGATATTAATATTTGTAGCCATCTCCTAATGCTCTACCCCGACCTAAACTTTTACCCTCCTAGAATACCCGCTATGTGTGTCTGCCCAGAGTACACCATTGCCTTCCCAGGGCCTATGTAATAAAATCAGAATTCCTCAGTCCAGCAGTTTAAGCTCTTTATTACAGAATTCTAGTAAAATAATAGGTGCATAAATTAAATTAAATGATGCGAGACCCTTTAAAGTTAAATTCAAACTATTGAAACATCTATCTAAAAGACGTATTTATAAAATTTGAATACTTTCATGTCAGCATTCTATGCTGAGGAACTCTCCGTGGTGCTGAAAATAGAAAATTTACTTGTGTTCTTCGATTTAAAGTTGGAATTGCAGATACGAAGGCACAAATAAACCACAGACAGTCAACTAAGCCCCTTCTTCAAAAATTTGAAATAGGCCAAGTACAATGGCTTATGCCTGTAATCCCAGTACATTAGGAGGCTGAGGTCGGAGGATCACTTGAGCACAGGAGTTTGAGACCAGCCTGGGCAATATAGTCAGACCCCATCGCTACAGAAAAATTAACTGGGCATGATAGCACACACCTATGGTCCCAGATACTCGGGATGCTGAGGTGGGGCAGGGCGTCGCCTAAGACTGGGAGGTCGAGGCTGCAGTGAGCCACAATCATGCCACTGTGCTCCAGCCTGGATGACACAGTAAATAAAATGAAAAATAAAAATAGAAATTTAAAATAGAATTACTATATGATCCAGCAGTTCCACTTGTGAGTATATACCCAGAATAATTGAAAGCAGGGTGTCAAAGAGACATCTGTACATTTAAGTTTATAGTAGTATTATTCACAATAGCCAAAAGGTGGAAGCAAGCCAAGTGTCCATTGACCAATGAATGGATAAACAAAATATGATACATCCATACAATGCAATATCATTTAGCCTTAGAAAGGAAGGAAATCTTGACACATGCTACAACATAGATGAACCTTGCAGATATTACGTCAAGTGAAAGAAGCCAGTCACAAAAGGACAAAGACTGTATGATTCTACTTATATGAAGTACCTAGTACCCATAGTCAAAATCATAGGGACAGAGTAGAATGGTGGTTACCAGGGACTGGGGGGAGGGGTGAGTTTTTTAGTGGGTACAGAATTTTGGTTTTGCAAACTGAGGAGTTCTGGAGATTGGTTGCACAGCATTGTGAATGGACTTAACAATACTCTTAAAAACTGTTAAGGTGGTAAATTATCTGTTATGTGTATTTTACCACAGCTTTGTTGTTGCTGTTTGTTTGTTTGAGATGGAGTTTTGCTCTTGCTGCCCAGGCTGGAGTGTAATGGCACAATTTCAGCTCACTGCAACCTCCCCCTCCCCGGTTCAAGTGATTCTCCTGCCTAAGCCTCCCCAGTAGCTGGGATTAAAGGCATGTGCCACCATGCACAGCTAATTTAAAAAAAACCCACATCTTTATTTCAGCTTTCCAGCTTCATTCTTTCCCAGCTATAAAACCATCAAACATGCTATGAGTCTCTTGCATCAGTAATGCCCCCAACACCCCACATCTCCAATTATCAGACAACAACCAGCCCCTCACAGTAGAGCACACACACGGTCTATTTCACAAAGGGTTGTCTGATCTCACCTGCACTCCCTCCTCTGGCTGGTCCAGTGACATTCTCTTGACATAGGGCTTTCTCTCTCAAAGCACTTGGCACTGTCTTCATTGTTATTGTAATCTGTGAGCGCATCTAGTCTTTTCCCTGCTGGGCATGGAGTACTTTGAAGGCCGGCATGGTTCTGCCCCCATGGAGTGTTTTTCAAGTTGGCATGGTTGTGCCCTAATTCTGTCATCCCAGAATGTGGCACTGGGTCTGGCACTTCAAAATGGAATTTTTGAAATGGACAAGTGTTCTTTGAGTCTGTCCTTCCAAGCAACTGAACTATGGCTAGTTTGGCCAAAAGACATACACGGCGGGTTATCTGAGCTTCCATTGGGATATTCCTCTGATCTCCAGCAAGAGCCTTGCCTTCTCATCACCTGTAGGTAGAAAGGCTGCTTCGCCCCCCTCCTGCCTGTAGTCCATCTTCCACACAGCAGCCTGAATGACCTTCCAAAAAGCAGCCAATGTGCTCTATCAAAAGCATAGATCAAATCATGTTTCTCCACTGCTGAAAACCGGCAATAGCTTTCCACTCTCTCAGAGTAAAAACAGACGCTGATGAGTCCCTATTACCTCATGTCTCACCTTTCCCCCTGGCCTGGCCTCCTACCACTCTCCCAATATTCACGTTGCTCTAGGTGCACTGGTCTGCTCACTGTTCCTGAGGCATCCAAGCACACTTCCGTTTGGACCCTCCATACCTGTGCATGGAAATGTTGCCCTGAATTGTCACATCTCACCCCTCACTTCCTCCAGCTCTTTACTCACATGTCCCTGTATCAGAGAGGTCTTTCTCTGGTCTCTGTAACACAGCAGCAAAACAGACCCCCTCCTGTGGTCCTCTTATGCTGCTGTAACATTTCACAGCACTTATCACTGCCTGACATGCTATATACACAGATTTTTTTTGTTGTTTGCCTCCCTCCACTAGAACACATGCACTAGGATGGCAGAAACATGATCAGTAGTTCACTGCTGCATCATGAGACTGGCACGATGTAGGTGCTTGGTACATCACTATTGAGTGCACAGGTGGATGGAGGGAGGGAGGGAGGGAGGGAGGGAGGGATGATGGATGAGTGGGTGGATGAGTGGGTGGATGGGTGGATGGGTGGATGGATGAGTGAGTGGATGAATGAATAGCTCCGCATTTTCAAGACTGCACAAGCTGTCAGGTTGAGCATAAGGAAGACAACAGCAAGTTCCATGGTTAGTATCACCAACCTATAAATATGGAAAATATACAGCATTTTCCTCTTTTATTTCCTGTTCTTAACCACAATCTGACTTTAAGGAATGGTTTCAAAAATCCTTGTGGCAATTGTTACTAGATAAAGCCCATGTTTAATAACCGCGCACTCAAGATCCTGCACAGGAAGACTTGAAGTGAGCCCACGTAGAACATTCGCTGGTCAATGAATCTGCCAACCCCTTTCCTGGGTTAATTTCTCCTCCTGAAAAAATGTTCTCCACCATCTGTGCCTAGACTTCAACGTTCAGCTTCTGTATGAGCCCAGGGAAAACATAAAGCATATGCGTTACCCCATTTCTTAGAAGTCTCAGAGCACTTTGTCACTACCTGTCTCTGTTATGAATCATACCTTTTCTAGCCCTACATTTTCCTCACTTTCAAGATGGGGAAAGGGAGGCTGCACTGGATAGTAATAAGATATAAATATGTGCAACTGTGTGCAATTTGTGTGTGTGTGGTGTGTGTGTGTGTGTGTGTGTGTGTGTGTGTGTGAGAATGTGTCCTGGCATCTCCTGGAGGTAACAGCCCAAATATGTTATCTGTTATTATTAATATCCAATAGTCTCCTTCCACAAGGTTTGAAGCCTCTCAAGGGTAGAGTTTTTTGGGGTTTTTTTCCATCTTAATGTCTTTGTTCTTAATGCCCAAGCTTTGAAACGTCCCTATTATTGTGTATTGAGTGCCTGGATTAATGAATGAAAGATTCCACTTGGGGAAGGGCGGCAGGGAGAACACGGGAATAAAGCTTTAACAATCTTACTGTTCTGACTGCATGCTGACATTTCCAAAACGCTGACCCGATTTCCTGATGCCACATTCATCGTCTTGCTTTTGAACATCTCCTGTAAAACAGCTTCTAATTTATTGGATCCTTTTAAAGATTTGTTTCCTGCTTTCATATTCTACTCTCAGATTTCATTCCAATTTCTTTGACGTTAACTTAAGACCCAAGTCTCTATTTCCAAAATTTATTATCTAACGTAAACACTCTCCACCCAATTGCGGGTGCAATTTATACCTAGGAGATGGAACAATCCCTTTAAGGAATAAATTGGATTCTCTTGTATCTCACTTTTCTATCATCACAAAACCATAAATTCTGAAAATGCTAGCCTGCAACATAAGGGAAACCAAAGCTCTGTATCCAGAAATGACAAAGTTGTGCCTTAAATTGAATTGGAATTTTCATCCTAAATGACAGATCTGCATGTCTTCAATTTTTTTTTGTCTGAATATTTCTTTCTAGTTGATATGACTCCTGAACCACAGGGTAAAGAAAGAGCACTGCTTAAGTAGTTCTTTAACCAGATGACAATTGGCAATTTATTTTTGGTACAGTGATGGGAGGTGTGGTGGGGAGCTATCTGGGATACAAAAATAGGTTATACCAGTTTTTCCCTTGTTTATTAATTATCACTATCTCATTATTGATCTTATTGAGGCTCAGTATGTGATAGACAAAATTGTGCTATGAGTTCCACATGAATCATTTCATTCAATTCTCACATAGCCCATTTCAAAGATGACAAAACTGAGGCATAATGAGATTCGCTTTCCTGAGCTTTCACAGCTGGCTTAAGTGGTGGCGCCAGGATTGCAATCCAGGTTGTCTAATCTAAAACTCATGCTTGATAAACACCTTCCCTTTAGGGAGAAAGTTAATCATACTTTGATTTTCTTTGTTAAAAGGATGACATGCTTATTAAAAAAAAATCTTAGAAATAAATAAAAAAGAAAACAAGGGAAATTACATGAAATCTCCCTTTTACCCAAATGCATTGGGAAACTGCTTCTTCGTCTTTTTTGGTTTAATAAGCAGACATTTCCTTACACAGTCACACATTTTATAAGCTATAATTTTCTCTCAAGATTATAAAAATAACCTTTTTCAATATTGCAGGATTTTCATAGTAAGCGTTAGATAAGGATGCGTCACAGTCTCATAGTTGCTTAAAAGGATGTATATGACTTATTAAGCAAACTCCTTTCCTTTAGCTTATTTCAAGATTACTGGTTATCACAAACAATACTGTCATAAATATCTTCATGCTCAAAACTTTCTGTGCAGGCCAGACTGGAGCCGTTTGGTACATTCCAGTGTTACAGTAGGTAGTTAGGCATAAGCAGGGCAGAAGAGGGCTCACCCCACCTACACATACATGTCAGTAATGTCAGGCAACCATCAGGTGATGGTCAGGCAGTTGTTAACAGTCTCTAAAATAATAATTGGTCACGGCTGGTGCCAGAGAAAGGCCGTCTCCTAATAGAAAACACCTGAAACGGGTGATCAGCAGTTTTCTGATAGGATCTCAGGAGAGGGGCAAGCTGGCTCCAGCATGCACATGCAGACAGCCCACCCCAAAAGAAGAATCTGATTCAGGGAGAAGTAATGCAAGACCCCAGAAGTATGCCAACGTATAAAACCCCAAGTCAAAAGACCAAGCCGCGCACCTGATCTCTCGGGTCACCCACGTGGCTCTCTTCCAGAAGTACTTTACTTCCTTTCATTCCTGCTCTAAAGCTTTTCAATAAACGTTCCCTCCTGCTCTAAAACTTGCCTCAGTCTCTCCTTCTGCCTTCTGCCTCCTTGGTTAAATTCTTTCTTCTGGGGAGGCAAAGAATTGAGGTTGCTGCAGACCTGGACGGATTCACTGCCGGTAACACCGGAAAGCACCAGAAAGTGAAACTAGCAGGTCAAAGTGTGTGAATATTTAAAAAGTACTTGATTCTTATTGCCAGATACTATTCCAAAAGGGCTGTAACAGTTTCCACTGCCATTAGTAAATATACATTCAGACTGCCCAGAGAATTTTTTTTTTTTTTCCAGAATGCTTTGTCTTAGGAAACATCCCCTTCCCTCAAAATGCAAAACCCAACCTGGGTCATCATCTCCTAAAAGTCCGGTTGATCCTTGATGCCACAATTTATCCTTGCTCCTTCATATCCCATACTCTGACCTAGCACCTCCCAAATCAACTGAAGTTGTCATCACACACCTGCCCCCCAGGCCAACTGCGAGCCCTATGGCAGGCACACGGTAGGTGCTCAATGCACACTCACAGTGTGTCTGGGTTTTGAAGAAAGGGACCGTGTACTTATGCATTGTAGTTTCTACTGCACTGTTTGGAACACAGTATGTGCCAATTAAATGTGACTGACTGAAAGTGAACCTGCCATTTGGTTTATTTCAGAGCCTGCCAGGGCAGAAAGAACTCACTGTGTGAGCAAATCCTTTCAATTCCTGGGGCCTCAAGCCTTCACTCAAGGCATATACATTGATTGATTGATTGATTGACTGATTGATTGATTGATTGGAGTTTCACTGTTGTTGCCCAGGCTGGAGTGCAATGGCACAATCTCGGCTCACTGCAGCCTCCACCTCTCGGGTTCAAGCGATTCCCCTGCCTCAGCCTCCTGAGTACCTGGGACTACAGGTGTGCACCACCATGTCTGGCTAATTTTTTGTATTTTCAGTACAGACGGGGTTTCACCACATGGGCCAGGCTGGTCTCGAACTCCTGACCCCAAGTGATACACCTGCCTCGGCTTCCCAAAGTGCTGGGATTACAGGCGTGAGCCACCACGCCCAGCAATATACACTTATTAAACACCTACCATGTGCTGAGACCTACAATAGGTAACTAGGAAATAGAGGTAATTCCAGAAGGACTGCCTGGTTGCAAATTTGGATGTCTCATATACACAATAAGTGACTGCAGGGAAGCCTTAATGAAGGGGTTAGTGTAGCTCATAAAGAGGCTCAAAGAGGGGTCCACCCAATTCTTCTTGGGGCAGTTGGGAGTCTTCGCAAAGCAGCAGTCCTGGAGTCAGAACATGATTGTAGTGGGTGGAATTGTGTCTTCTCAAATCTATGTCCCAGTCCTAACCCTGGTGTCTCTGAATGTGACCTTATTTGGACATAGGGTATTTGAAGATGTAATTAAATTAGGTATCTGGAGATGAAATCATCCTGGATTTAGGGTGGGTCTTAAACCCAATGACTGGTGCTGTTTTAAGGGAAAGAGAGATTTGAGACAGGAAGACAGGGAGGATGTGGTCATGTGCGGATGGAGGTAGAAATCAGAGTGATGCTGCCACAGGCTGAGGAATGCTATCAGAAGGCAAGAAAGGAGTCTCTCATCTGTCTCTCCCTCCCATGCAGTCAGATATAAAGCCACCTCCTCCACGATCTATTTCTCACATTGCAGCCCTGCCCAGGGAGGTGGCCACAGCCAGGGTATGGATCTGCTCCGCGCTTGCCATGGGACCAACCAATCCCAGTGCCTGCCTCTCTCAGTGGCATCCTCCTGGGTACATTTGGCCTCTGGTCTGAAGGTGCTCAGTCCTAACCAGCTCAGCAGAATGAGGTTTCCTGTCCTCCACTGCTGCTACTAGAAATGTCTTCATCAAGGTTTGGAGCTCCAGTCCAGTGATAAATAAAGTGGCACTTGAAGTTTCTGGAGGATTGTGTTCCTCAAAGAAGTTGAGAGGTTGCATAGCTGTGGTTCAGGGAAGGATTCAGGTATCATATCCTCCTAATGTAGTGATTCTCCTCAAGGGGTGATGTCACTCGCTGATGCACATTCGATGATGTGTGTAGACATGTTTGATTATCACAGCTTGGGGGAAAGGAGTGGGAGACGCTTCAGGCATCTAGGGTAGGGAAGCCACTGCCCCACTTAAACATCCCACAGTGCACAGGACAGGCCCCCATGACAAGGAATTGTCTGGTCCAAAATATCAATAATGCCAAGGTTGAGAAATTCTGCCAGTGCCTTCAGAATCTCATCATAAGTTCTGACAGATAAGAAAAAGTTAATCAGGTGGATAGGACAAATAAAAGCATGTCTTAAAGAGAGATAATCATGCAAAGGAAGAAGAGAGGTAGAAAACACGTGAACTTGAAAGAAATGTAGGTAGTCCTGGCATGGAGACTACTAGGGTCTGTGCATGGAGCCAGACGATGGTTTCAAGAGTGAAGTCTGGAGAGATGGGCATGGGGCAGGCTTATGTATAAGGTCCTCATATATTCTAACGATAATAGCAGTGAGCATTTTCACAGTGGCTCACATTTGTTGATCACTCACTAGGTACTAAGCTTAAATATGCAGCACACATTATTTCAGTTTGTTTTCTCAACATCCCTGTGACGTAGAGGATTCGTTTCCTGTTGCTGCTTTAACAAATTACTCCAAACTTCGTGGACTGAAACAACAAAATGTATCTGGAGGTCAGAAGACCAGCATGGGAAGTCAAGGTGTTGTCAGGGCCATGTCCCTTCTGGAGGCTCTCAGGGAGAATGTTTTCCTCCCTCTTCCAAGCTCTAGAGCTGTCTGCATTTCTTGGCTCATGAAATCATCAAAGCCAGGTATAGTGGGTTAAGGTTTGAGTCCTTCTCATGTCGCATTAATTTGACACCCTCTTCTGCCTCTCTCTTTCACTTTATTTTTTAGTTTTTATATTAATTTTTAAAAAATTAATTGATACATATTTGACCTATGGGGTGCATAGAATGTGTAATGTTCAAGTCAGAATATTTGGGGTGTATAGAATGTGTAATGTTTAAGTCAGAATATTTGGGGTATCTATCACCTTGAGTATTTATCATGCCTATGATAAATATGAAGTATTTTATCATAGAAGTATTTTATCATATCATATTTATCATAAATACGAAGTATTTTAAGTATTTTAAGTTTTAAGGGAACAACTTAAGTTCAGGCTCCTAGCTACTTTGAAATATACAATATAATATTGCTAATGAGTCACCCTTCTCTGCTATGGAACATTAGAACTTATGCCTTCCATTGGGGCCAGGCGTGCTGGTAATGCCAGCACTTTGAGAGGTCGAGGCAGGCGGATCACCTGAAGTCAGGGGTTCAAGACCAGCCTGGCCAACATGGCAAAACCTTGTCTGTACTAAAAATATAAAAATTAGCAGGACGTAGTGGCACATGCCTGTAATCCCAGCTACTCGGGAGGATGAGGCAGGAGAATCCCTTGAACCCAGGAGATGGAGGTTGCAGTGAGCCTAGATGGTGCCATTGCAGTCCAGCCTGGGCCACAGAGTGAGACTCCATCTCAAATTCTACACAGAGATCAAATTTACTTCATCCCCTGCAATCTACACACCCTCCCCAGCCTCTGGTATCTACCATTCTACTTTCAACCTCCATGGGATCAACATTTTTCGCCCTTGCACATGAGTAAGAACACACAATTTGTCCTTGTGTGTCTGACTTACTTCACTTAACATAATGACTTCCAGTTCCATCCATGTTGCTACAAATGACATGATTTCATTCTGTTTCACAGCTGAATAGAATTGCAATGTGTCTATGTACCACATTTTCTTTATACATTTGTCTGCCGATGGACACTTAGGTTGATTCCATATCTTCGCAATTGTGAATAGCGTGGCAATAAACATCAGCACACAGGTATCCCTTTGATACACTGATTCGTTTCCTTTTCATAAACACTCAGCAGTGGGATTCCTGGATCGGATGGTAGTTTTACTTCTAGTTTTTTGGAAATCTCCATACTGTTTTCCATAGTAGTAGTGCTAAATTACATTCCCACCAATAGTGTATGAGGTCTCTTTTCTTTACATCCTCACCAGCATCTGCTATTATTTTGTCCTTTTAGTAGTTGTCATTCTAATTGGGGTAACATAATATCTTCTTGTGCTTTTGATTTTCATTTCCCTGATGATTAGTGATGTTGAGCAGTTTTTCATATACCTGTTGGTCATTTTTATGTCTTCTTTTGCAAAATATCTATTCATGTCATTTGCCCACTTTTTATTTTTATTTTTTTTTTACTGTTGTGTTACCTGTATATTCTGCATATTAGTCCCTTGTCAGATGAATAGTTTACAAATATTTTCTCCCATTCAAAATGTTGCCTCTTCACTGTATTAATTGCTTCCTTTGTTGTGAAGAAGCTTTTTATTTTAATATAGTCCCATTAGTCTATTTTCACTTCCATTGTCTGGGCTTTGAGGTCTTAGCCACAAAATCTTTGCCTACAGCAATGTCCTGAAGGGTTTTCCTTGTTTTCTTCCAGTAGTTTTATAGTTTCTTGTCTGACATACAAGTCTTTAATCTATCTTGAGTTGTTTTTTGTATGTGGTGAGAGATGAGTCCAGTTTCATTCTTCTGCATATGATATCAATTCTCCCAGTATCATTTATTGAAGAGGGTGTTGTTTCCCCAGGTACGTTCTTGGCATCTTGTGCAAACATCAGTTACCTTAAATATGTGGATTTATTTCTGGATTCTCTATTTTTTTCCATTGATCTGTGTGTCTATTTTCATACCAATAATCTGCTGTTTTGGTTATAATAGCTTTATGATATTCTGAAGTCAGTTATTTTGATGTCTCCAGCTTTGTCTTTTTTGGTCAGGATCGCCTTGGCTATTTGGGCTCTTTTGTGGTTCCCTATGAATTTTTGGATTGTTTGTTCTATTTCTGTGAAAAACGATGTCGGTATTTTGACACAGATTGCCGTGAATCTGTAGATTACTTTGGGTAGTATGGTCATTTTAACAATATTAGTTAGTTAATTATTGGTGAATAGAAACACTGATGATTTTTATATGATTTTGTATCTAGCCACTTTACTAGATTTATTTATCAGATCTAAGAGTATTTTGGTGCAGTCTTTTGGTTTTTCTAGATATCACATAATATCATCAGCAAAGAGGGACAAATGACTTCTTCTTCTTTAGTCTGGATTTTTTTTTTTTAATTTCCTTCTCTTTTCTGATTGCTTTGGCCATGATTTTCAGTACTATGTTGAATAAGAGCAGAAAAAGTGGCATCCTTGTCTCATTCCAGTTCCTAGAGGAAAGGATTTCAGCTTTTCCCCATTCAGTATGATGTTAGCTGGGGTTCTGTCATATATGGCCTTTATTTTGTTGAGGGATGTTTCTTCTATGCCTAGTCTATGGAGAGATTTTATCATGAAGGGATGTTGAATTTTATCAAATGCTTTTCCTGCATCTATTTAGATGATCATTTGTTTCTCGCCCTTAATTTTGTTGATGTGATGTAGTATATTTACTGATTTGCATGTGTTGAACCATCCTTGCGTTCCTGAGGTAAATTCTACTTGATCATGTGTATTAATTTTTTGATGTGTTGCTGGATTTGGTTTGCAAGTATTTTGTTGAGAATTTTTATGTCTAAGTTCATCAGGAATATTGGCCTATAATTCTGTTTTGTTGTTGCATCCTTGCCTGGTTTTGGTATCAAGGTAATGCTGGCCTCATAGAATGTGTTCGGGAGAGCTTCTTCCTCTTCACTTTTCTAGAATAGTTTAAGGAAAACTGTGTTAGTTCTTTGAAAGTTTGGTATAATTTGGTAGTGAAGCCATCTGGTCCTGGACTTTTCTTTTTTGAGACACTTTTTATTATTAATTCAGTATCATTACTTGCTGTTTGTCTGCCCAGGTTTTCTATTTCTTCCTGATTTAATCTTGGTAGGTTGTATGTGTTCAGAAATTTATCTCCTTTAGGTTTTTCAGTTTGTTAGTGCATAATTGTTCATCATGGTATCTGATGATCTTTCATATTTCTGTGTTACCATTTGTAATGTCTTCTTCGTCATTTCTGATTTTATTTGGGTTTCTCTCTTTTTTTTTTACTTAGTCAAGCTAGTGATATATCAATTTCATCTTTTCAAAAAACCAACTTTTCTTTTTGTTGATCATTTGTATTTGTTTAGTCCCTATTTCATTTATTTAGCTCTGCTCTGATCTTTATTATTTTGTCCTTTAATTAAGTTTGAATTTGGTTTGTTCTTTTTTTTCTAATTCCTTGAGGTAAATCATTTGACTGTTTGTTTGAAATATTTCTACTCTTTTGATGTAGGCAGATATTTATTGTTATAAATTTCCCTTTTAGCACTGCTTTTAATGTTCGTTTTGGCATGTGTGTTTTGATTTTCTTTTGTTTTAAGAATATTTTGACTTTCTCCTTAACTTCTTTCTTGATCTAGTTGTTATTCAGGGGGCATGTTGTTTAATTTCCATGTGTTTGTATAGTTTCCAAAGTTCCTCTTGGTATTGATTTCTAGTTTTATTCCATTGATGCCTTAAGAAGACATTCGACATAATTTCAATTTTTAAAAATTTGTTGAGACTTGTTTTGTGTCCTAACATATGGTCTAGCCTAGAGAATATTCCATGTGCTGATGTATTCTGTAGCTGTTGGTTGAAATGGTCTTAAATGTCTGGTAGGTCCTTTTAGTCTTATGTGGAGCATAAATCCAATGTGTTTGTTGTTGTTGTTGTTAATTTTAGTCTAAGTGATATGTCTAATGCTGACAGTGGGTTGTTAAATTCCCCAACTATTATTGTACTGGAGTCTATCTCTCCCTTTAGATCTAATAAAATTTGCTTTATGTATCCGGGTGCTCCACTACTGGGTGCATATAGTTTTATATTATGCCCTTTATCATTATATGACCTTCTTTATCTATTTTTACATTTTTGACTTAAAGTCTGTTTTATCTGATATAGTAGAGCTACTCCTGCTTATTTTTGGTTTTTATTTGCATGGAGTATCTTTTTCTATCCTTTTACTTTCAGTCTATATATGTCTTTACAGATGAGATAAGTTTCTAGCAGGCAGGATATAGTTGGGTCATGCTTTTAAATTCACTCAGCCAGTCTATATGTTTTAAGCAGAAAGTTTAATCCATTTAAATTCAAGGTTATTATTGATATGTGAGGGTTTATTCCTGTCATTCAATTGATTTCTAGTTGTTTTGTATATCCTTTGTTCCTTTCTCTTTTACTGTTTATCATTGCATTTTGGTGGTATTCTCTAGTGGTAACATTTGAGTTTTTCCCGTTTTTTTTTTGTTTGTTTGTTTGTGTGTTGTTCTACCAGTGGTTTTAATATTTTTGTGTGTTTTCATGGTGGGAGTTATGATTCTTTCACTCCCAGGGGTAGGGTTCCCTCAAGCATTTCTTGTAGGGCTGGTCTAGTGGTGATGAATTATCTCAGCTTTTGCTTGTCTGGGAAAGACTTTATTTCTCCTTTATTTATGAAAGATAACTTTGAGTGTAGCATCCTTGACTTGCAGTTTTAATTTTTTCCCTGAAGAATCTGCTATTAACCTGATGGGAAGTCCTTTATGAGTGACTAGATGCTTTTCTATTGCTGTTTTTAATTTTTATCTTTGACTTTTGACATTTTGACTATAATGTGCCATGGAGTAAACCTTTCTGAATTGTATCTATGCTGGGAACTTTGAACTTCTTGTATCTGGATGTCTAAATGTTTTGCTAGACTTGAAGAATTTTCATTAAATAGGTTTTATTTCCCTTTCATTCTCTATTCCCCTTCTGGGAAACTGAAAATTTGAATATCCAATTGATTTATGGTGTCCCACATGTCAATAGGCTTTGCTCATTATTTTTTATTCTTTTCTCTTTATTTTTGTCTAAGTAGTTTATTTCAAAAGATCTGTCTCAAGTTCTTTCCCCTTCTTGATCTAGTCTATTACTGAAGCCTTCTAATGTATTTTGTATTTTATTAAATGAATTCTCCAGTTTCGGAATTTCTGCTTCGTTGTTTTTTATATCTATCTCTTTGGTAGATTTCTCATGCATATCCTGAGTTGCTTTTCTGATTTCTTTGCGTTGCTTTTCAATATTCTCTTATATCTCACTGAACTTTAGTATCAATATTTTGAATTCTTTTTTTAGGATTCAATACATTTGTTTTTGATTGGGATCTGTGTTGCCAGAGAATTATTCTGTTCATTTGGGGTGTCATAGTTCCTTGCTTTTTCATATTTCCTGTGTCCTTACATTGTTATCTGTGCATCTGGCATCTTTCATAGGGGAAGACTTTTTCCTAAAGATGTGTATATTGTGTTGGCAGTGTAGAGAACTTTGGCTTTGATTCTGGGTGGGTGCAGCAGTATAGTCTCTGTATGGTTTCTTCAGGTATGAAACAGCACTGATAGTGTCTGTTGTTTCCTTGGTGGCTTAGTATGTTGTTGCTGAAGTTCTGCTGGGCACTGGGATACAAGGTGGGCCAGTCTTTGGGTCACACTGGTGACAGTGATGGAGTGTGTGTGCCCGTCCTTGGGCCCAAGGGTGGCATATACTGGCATTGGTTTTATTTGTTCCAGGCAGGCCAGCTCTTGGGCCTCTAGGTGGCTTTCTCAGGTGCTGAGAATGGCAGTAGTGGGCCAGTAAGTTTGGCGGGTTCTCAAGCTCCTGGGCAGCAGGCATGATATGAATGATGGGCAGTAGCAATGGTAGAACAACCCTTTGGAACCCAAGCAGTCCATGCTGGTATTTGTAGTGGCAATGATGGGCTGGGCAGGCCAGCCCTCAGACCTACAGGTGGCACATGTGGGTAGGTACCTGCTGTGACGGTAGTGGCAGGCCGGCTGGGACTGACCTCAGACTCTGGGAGGAGTGTTAAGGTGCCATCAGTGGTGGACTGGGTTAGATGATTCCCCCAGGTCCCTCAACTGCATACTCAGGTACTGGTGAGGGGTGAAGCTGGGAAAGGCAGAACTGCCCTCAGGCCCCCCGATGGTGCATGCAGACGCTGCCTATTGTAGGTAGGGTTGTGGTGATCCTCAGGCCTCTGATGGAATGCTCAGGTGAAGGTGGCAGTGGCTGTGCCGAAGCTCTGTTACTGAGTAGTGTGGGGATGCTGTTAGTGGGAGCAGCTGTAAGCAGGCAACTTGGGGGTGTGCACTTTGCTTTCACCTCAGCCCCAACAGCACCCTGCAGCAGTAGGTGGGGATTTGTCCTCAACACACATAAAACTGCGCAGCCACCCCTCACTGGA
>NW_012101856.1:90074-92231 GCF_000951045.1 Mandrillus leucophaeus | reverse complement strand
AGATAGTATTTTTAACCTTAGAAAATAAACCAAAGCTTCAGGGAGATTAGATGATGTGCCTGAACTCACAACAAAGGTGTCAGCTGTCTTTAGCGAAATCTAAGAGTCACACTCTGTTCTTAGCTGAATCCAGTTTCTAACTGTAGAGTTTTCTAGCTCCCTTCTAGCTCCCCAAGACAAATGAGCTGCACTTGGTGAACACTTTTTATGGTGACTGATATGGTTTGGCTCCGTATCCACAACCAAATCTCATGTCCTCACATTGTAATCCCCATAATCCCCACATGTCTAGGGATGGACCTAGAGGGAGGTGACCAGATCATAGGGGCAGTTTCCCTCATGCTGTTCTCATGATAGTGCGTGAGTTCTCACAGGATCTGATGGTTTTATAAGTGTTTGACAGTTCCTCCTTCATATGCGCTCTCTCTCACTTGCCACCATGTAAGACATGCTTGCTTCCCCTTCCACCATGATTGTAAGTTTCCTAAGGCCTACCCAGCCATGAAGAACCGTGAGTCAATTAAACCTTCTTTCTTTATAAATTATTGAGTCTTGGATATTTCTTTATTACAGTGTGAAAATCGACTAAGGCAGTGACTAACACTCAATTCAGTTTATTCAATCCCTCAACAACTCTGTGGGAGGTGAGCACTCCTCCTTGTTAATAGAGTAGCAAAATCATGTCCAGAGCAGTCATTGACTTACCCATGGTCTCTGAGCTAGAACAACATGTAAAGGCTCTTAGCACTACTCTCTACAGTGGTGAGTGGCCAGGCCTGGACCCTGTCTACACAAAGGGTAACCCCAATCCCTCCCTGCGTCAGTTATGCAATCTGGGTTTTGTCCACTTCACAGTCTTGCTCCTGTGTCCCATTATTTTGGGAACTAAGTCAGAGGTTTGGGTTTGTTTGTTTACAAACTCCACTGCTCATCAGAAGGAACCCAGACTTGGACCCAGAGAGGGCAGGATACTGCCCAAGGCCCAATTTAAGCCACTAAAGCCACTGTTTGGGAAAACCTGGAATCTTCTTCACGTACACTGCTATTAAATGAGTCATGAGCCTTTGCCAAAAAGGTCATGGGACCAGAAGCCTGATCATACTTGCTACTTGGTATAATTCTTGTCCCCACAGCTTAAACACACTTGATTTCTCAGTAAGGTAGTATTCGCAAATGGGAGCCACTACCCCAGCCTCATCCTGCAATTAGTTTTCTAAGACAGACACAGAAAATTTTGCCAAAATATCAGCAGTCAAGATAGTTTGCCTTCCAGAACTCAGGAGGCACAAGCTCAAAATCCGTATGTGAAAATAACAACCATACACCCACAAGCATTTCAATGTAGGAACACAAATGATATTCCCGTCAGTTCATGCAAACTCAACGGGAAAGGACCACTGTCCCACAATATGACAGGGAATGCCAAGAACTTCAGGGAGGGAGGACATTGAATAGTGTCACTTAAAATACATATTTAGTTTCACGCACAAGCAAAAGAAAAGAATTTCATTTTTCCATGAGGGTCATCCATGTGATGTTTCCGTCATGAAAGCTTGGATATCAGATCACTTCTATGGATACGTGTTGTTGGAGAACTTGATTACCATAGGTTATCAGACTAGAGACAGTATGGGCTTAGGCTCTCAAGCTTGGTGACTTGGGGTGGTCACTTCCTGTTTGCCCTTAGGTGAGTTATTCACCCTCCATGAGACACAGTGGTCTCACCTGTAAAATGGGACTACTAATAGGACTAGGTGAACTCGCACCTGCAGAACATTTAACACAGAACCAGGCACATGCAAAATGCTCAGAAATGTTGGTTGTCATTATGGTCTAATGTCTCATAAACAATTTTTTTTTCTAATTTCCAATAACATATTTCAAACATGCATGTGCTTTTAGTGTATTCTTTATTTGCCTTAATGTGTTAACATTTTAAAATTAAGTGGTCTATAGGAACAGGAACGAGGAATTTAAAGACAGAGTTTGAAGCATCTGCTGTAAATTCATGAAAATGCAAAAAAAAAAAAAAAGGGAGAATTATAACTTATTTTTCATTGATACCATTTGACTCTTTTAAATTTTATAATATGTACACATATTATCTATTTAAAATAAGATCTGGACTTAAACCCAGTTACACTGTCATAGCAAAAA
>NW_012101856.1:85287-88594 GCF_000951045.1 Mandrillus leucophaeus | reverse complement strand
ATTTCAAAAGATCTGTCTCAAGTTCTTTCCCCTTCTTGATCTAGTCTATTACTGAAGCCTTCTAATGTATTTTGTATTTTATTAAATGAATTCTCCAGTTTCGGAATTTCTGCTTCGTTGTTTTTTATATCTATCTCTTTGGTAGATTTCTCATGCATATCCTGAGTTGCTTTTCTGATTTCTTTGCGTTGCTTTTCAATATTCTCTTATATCTCACTGAACTTTAGTATCAATATTTTGAATTCTTTTTTTAGGATTCAATACATTTGTTTTTGATTGGGATCTGTGTTGCCAGAGAATTATTCTGTTCATTTGGGGTGTCATAGTTCCTTGCTTTTTCATATTTCCTGTGTCCTTACATTGTTATCTGTGCATCTGGCATCTTTCATAGGGGAAGACTTTTTCCTAAAGATGTGTATATTGTGTTGGCAGTGTAGAGAACTTTGGCTTTGATTCTGGGTGGGTGCAGCAGTGTAGTCTCTGTATGGTTTCTTCAGGTATGAAACAGCACTGATAGTGTCTGTTGTTTCCTTGGTGGCTTAGTATGTTGTTGCTGAAGTTCTGTTGGGCACTGGGATACAAGGTGGGCCAGTCTTTGGGTCACACTGGTGACAGTGATGGAGTGTGTGTGCCCGTCCTTGGGCCCAAGGGTGGCATATACTGGCATTGGTTTTATTTGTTCCAGGCAGGCCAGCTCTTGGGCCTCTAGGTGGCTTTCTCAGGTGCTGAGAATGGCAGTAGTGGGCCAGTAAGTTTGGCGGGTTCTCAAGCTCCTGGGCAGCAGGCATGATATGAATGATGGGCAGTAGCAATGGTAGAACAACCCTTTGGAACCCAAGCAGTCCATGCTGGTATTTGTAGTGGCAATGATGGGCTGGGCAGGCCAGCCCTCAGACCTACAGGTGGCACATGTGGGTAGGTACCTGCTGTGACGGTAGTGGCAGGCCGACTGGGACTGACCTCAGACTCTGGGAGGAGTGTTAAGGTGCCATCAGTGGTGGACTGGGTTAGATGATTCCCCCAGGCCCCTCAACTGCATACTCAGGTACTGGTGAGGGGTGAAGCTGGGAAAGGCAGAACTGCCCTCAGGCCCCTCCGATGGTGCATGCAGACGCTGCCTATTGTAGGTAGGGTTGTGGTGATCCTCAGGCCTCTGATGGAATGCTCAGGTGAAGGTGGCAGTGGATGTGCCGAAGCTCTGTTACTGAGTAGTGTGGGGATGCTGTTAGTGGGAGCAGCTGTAAGCAGGCAACTTGGGGGTGTGCACTTTGCTTTCACCTCAGCCCCAACAGCACCCTGCAGCAGTAGGTGGGGATTTGTCCTCAACACACATAAAACTGCGCAGCCACCCCTCACTGGAAGTCGGGTGATGTCACTGCCAGTTGTTGCTCCCTCCTTGGTTCCTACAGCAAAGGCTATGGGTGCGGAATGTCCATGGGATTCCAGAGATGCAAAAGTGCAAGGGGTGTTGGGTCCCAGGGAAGAATGCAGTCTGGTGTGGCTGGGCTCTCAAAACGGCAGCCTGCTGCAGCTGCGTAGGACTGGGGAGAAGGTGTGGGACACAGAATGGACTCCCTCTCTGGAGCAGTGCCTTCCCACAGTCTCCATGCAGTTCCTTGTGTTAGTCTCAGGGGCCAGAAAGGTTAAGGGGCTCTCCCATGCCTAGGACTGTAGGAATCTGCTGTGGGAATCTGGAGCCCTCAGGGGTCTCTTTATTTTCCAGCATTAGGGAACCTCTCCTAACAGCCTATCCCAGCCAAATGGGTTGCCCTGCTTCCCTCTCCTTCCTTGCTTTTGGTGCTTCCCATTACTTTTCTGTTGAACTCCTGTGTTCTCTCTTAGATGATCTACTGAAAGAGTGATTATCTACTCATTATTTTGTTTCCTCTCTGTATTAGTCCATTATCACACTGCTATAAAGAACTACCTAAGACTGGGTAATTTATTTTTTTTTTTTAAAGAGGCTTAATTGACTCATAGTTCTGCATGGCTGGGGAGGCCTTAGGAAACTTACAATCATGGTGGAAGGTGAGGGAAAGCAAGGCATGTCTTACCATGGCAGAGCAGGAGAAAGAGAGCAAAGAGGGAAGTGTCAAACACTTTTAAACTATCAGATCTTGTGAGAACTCACTCAGTATCATGAGAACAGCAAGGAGGAAATCCACCCCCATGATCCAATCATCTCCCACCAGGCCCCTCCTCTGACATGTGGGGATTACAATTCAAGATGAGATTTGGGTGGGGACACAGAGTCAAGCCATATCACTCTCCATGGATGAAGTGACTACCAGATGTATGTAGTCAGCAATCTTGAAACACCCCTCTTTCAGTTTTAAGGCTCTTTGAGTAAATAAGCTCTACTAAATAATCCAGGATAATCTCCTCCATCTCAATAATGGCAGATGAGCCACCCTAATTCAATCTGCACCACAATTCCCCTTTGCTGTATAACATAGCATATTCCCAGGTTCTAGGTATTAAAATGTGGATATTTTGGGGAGATCATGTTTACATTCACTGTAGATAGTATTTTTAACCTTAGAAAATAAACCAAAGCTTCAGGGAGATTAGATGATGTGCCTGAACTCACAACAAAGGTGTCAGCTGTCTTTAGCGAAATCTAAGAGTCACACTCTGTTCTTAGCTGAATCCAGTTTCTAACTGTAGAGTTTTCTAGCTCCCTTCTAGCTCCCCAAGACAAATGAGCTGCACTTGGTGAACACTTTTTATGGTGACTGATATGGTTTGGCTCCGTATCCACAACCAAATCTCATGTCCTCACATTGTAATCCCCATAATCCCCACATGTCTAGGGATGGACCTAGAGGGAGGTGACCAGATCATAGGGGCAGTTTCCCTCATGCTGTTCTCATGATAGTGCGTGAGTTCTCACAGGATCTGATGGTTTTATAAGTGTTTGACAGTTCCTCCTTCATATGCGCTCTCTCTCACTTGCCACCATGTAAGACATGCTTGCTTCCCCTTCCACCATGATTGTAAGTTTCCTAAGGCCTACCCAGCCATGAAGAACCGTGAGTCAATTAAACCTTCTTTCTTTATAAATTATTGAGTCTTGGATATTTCTTTATTACAGTGTGAAAATCGACTAAGGCAGTGACTGACACTCAATTCAGTTTATTCAATCCCTCAACAACTCTGTGGGAGGTGAGCACTCCTCCTTGTTAATAGAGTAGCAAAATCATGTCCAGAGCAGTCATTGACTTACCCATGGTCTCTGAGCTAGAACAACATGTAAAGGCTCTTAGCACTACTCTCTACAGTGGTGAGTGGCCAGGCCTGGACCCTG
>NW_012101856.1:81484-83837 GCF_000951045.1 Mandrillus leucophaeus | reverse complement strand
AAAAAAAAAAAAAAGGGAGAATTATAACTTATTTTTCATTGATACCATTTGACTCTTTTAAATTTTATAATATGTACACATATTATCTATTTAAAATAAGATCTGGACTTAAACCCAGTTACACTGTCATAGCAAAAAAAAAAAAAAAGAATTTACTTTAAAATGTTCCTGTTGAATTCAATAAGATGATAAAAAGGATAAATTGTATAAAAGTTAGCATTTCTATACTTATCTTTTAGGTAATTTTGCAGAGAAACAGGAAGCATTTTTCTTTTTTTTAAGTATTACTTTTAATTATTTAATCTTTTTCAACTGTCACCCAGGCTGGAGTGCAGCAACACTATCATGGCTCACTGCAGCTTCGACCTCCCAGGCTCAGGTGATCCTCCCATCTCAGCCTCCCAAGTAGCCTTGTAGAGAGGGGATTTTGCCATGTTGCCTAGGCTGGTCTTGAACTTCTGGGTTTGAGTGATCCTCCTGCCTTGGCCTCCCAAAGTGTAAGCCACCGCACTTGGCCTTGAGAAATGTGAAGTGTCTTTGCATGCTTGCATAGATAATACTGTTTTAACTAAAGAAAGGTGTTAGAGAGTGTTTCAGAATTAATCTATTACTGCTCTTAATAATTAAAAGACAAAAAAAAGAAAAAGATCTCTGACAAAGTTTGCCAAAAAGAAAAAATGGAAAAAAGAAAAAACTCAGATAAGATTCATAATTCACTCAATAATAAAGAAGCCTTCACAAATATTTAATTTAATGAGCAGATATTTTCCCAAGACTGGAATCAGCAACTCCAAGGCAAAGGTTTTCTTATACATGTCAAGGTTCCTCCCTTGTAAAAAGAGACCGTGAGTCTGATGAAGTGAGTGGGTCATCAGTACTGAGACTGTTAGTTAATTTACATGGGATGCAAATTCAGGGTCAGGAGAAAAACACAGTGCATCATAGGTCATTGGACTTTGCTGGAAGATGTTTCCCAAGATAGTAAGAAACACTACGCAATAGGTTTCAGGCATTTCAGACACGATTTCATGTAGGTAACCCTACTGGTAAAAATTTTCACCAAAAAAAGCCTGAAAATGTACCAAACCCACTTTGATTAGTATTTAGATCAGTGCTCTGTTCAAAACCGTGAACAAATGGTTGCTGTTCATAGCTTCATATTTATGTGACTCTGAATTGGATTTTTAGGAGGCCAGAGAAAGGAGAGAATTACCGGGGTCCTGCACTTCACATGAGGCATGAGTTCTATTCAAATCAGCTCATCTTCCCCAAATTGATGGATGCAATGCAACAGCACTGCCTATGGATGGTGGAGACTCTGAACAGCCTTCATTGTTCATTTTCTCTATTTTCATATGAATCATAGCTTAAAGCACTACTTTGTATATTAAAAGAATCATGACTACATCATAGAGCAGAATGCAAAACTTAGAGAAATTTTTAACATAATATCTAAGACTTCAAAGGAATGTCATACTTGTGATAGGCTACTTTGCACCCCTCCCTCACAAACTTTTCAGGAGCTAGCTTCTCATATATCAAAGAATATTTGGTTAGAAAAGTTCTAGGAAGCAGTTCAGGATATCGATATTGATTTATTAAATGTGAACTTCTATTGTCAAGCAACTTCAAGTAAGGTAGGCTCTTACTTTCTTTATTATTTCTTCACTGATTTAACAAATAGTTCTAAAGCACTTACTATGTGCCAGGCATTATATTAGGTGTTGAAGATATGAAGATGGACAAGGCAGAAAAATTGTGTGCTCTTAGAGAATTTACAGACTCGGCAGGTGATATAGTTTGGATGTGCATCCCCGCCCAAATTCCATGTTGATATGTAATTTCCAATGTTGGAGGTGGGGCCTGCTGGGAAGTGACTGGATCCTGGGGAGAGATTTCTCATGAATGGTTTAGCACCATCTCCTTGGTGCTGTCCTTTTGATAGTGAGGAAATTATCACGAGACCTGCTTGTTTAAAAGTGTATGGCTGTTCTCATTGTTCAATTTCCACCTATGAATGAGAATATACGGTGTTTGGTTTTCTGTCCTTGAGACAGTTTGCTCAGAATGATAGTTTCCAGCTTCATCCATGTCTCTACAAAGGACATGAACTCATTCTTTTTTATGGCTGCATAGTATTCCGTGGTGTATATGTGCCACATTTTCTTAATCCAGTCTATCACTGATGGGCATTTGGGTTGGTTCCAAGTCTTTGTTATTGTGAATAGTGCCGCAATAAACAAATGTGTGCATGTGTTTTTATAGTAGCATGATTTATAATCCTTTGGGTATATACCCAGTAATGGGATTGCTGGGTCAAATGGTATTTCTAGTTCTAGATCCTTGAGGAATT
>NW_012101856.1:61293-81178 GCF_000951045.1 Mandrillus leucophaeus | reverse complement strand
TATACATATGTAACAAACCTGCACATTGTGCACATGTACCCTAGAACTTAAAGTATATTTTAAAAAGTGTATGGCACCTCCCCTCTCTCCCTTGCTCCTGCTCTGGCCATGTGATGTGCCTGCTCCCCCTTTGCCTTCTACCATGATTGCAAGTTTCCTGAGGCCTCCCCAGAAACTGAACAGATGCCAGCACCATGCTTCCTGTGCAGCCCGCAGAACCATGAGCTACTTAAGCCTCTTTTCTTTATGAACTTCTTTTCTTTATAAATTACTCGGTCTCATGTATTTCTTTATAGCAATGCAAGAACAGCCTAATATAGCACATTTATTCCTTGGATGCCTAGAAGTAAGTTATTGCCTAAATCATTATCAATTAGGATTACATGCCAGGAAGAAAGTAGACAAAGTGCTTTGGGAAAGTATGTGGTGAGCAATAAAGTGAGAACCTAGCTAGATAAAATGTGGTCAGGAACACTCCGTGAAGAAGTGAGCATCTGGTTCCTGTTTTGGGTATCTATGAACAATTAGCTGATGTGACTGTGAACAGGACATAACCTTAGCTTTGCTTTTGCATCTGGGGAGGCAACAAGGTGTAGTGTAGAGAGCCTTTGACTACAAGTCATGTTCCAGTTAAAAGCTCCAATTCCACTGCTAACTAGCTGTGTGACCCCGGGTTAGAGGCTTAGCTCCCAGAAATGCCTGCTGCCTCATCCACACCATGGGAACAGTGCCTTCCTCTGGGGCGGATGTGAGGAGTCGATGAAATCCATATGTGCTCATTTGTATGTTAATATATGCAGGCACTCACTCCTATGAGCATTTTGTAAACAGTTCAGTGCAATTGGAACAAGGGAGCTGTATGCTCAGTGGTCATCAGCCTGAGATCTGGGGTTTGAACGCCTTGTTTCAAAGCCAGGGTTCCGTGACCTGCCAGCTGTGTGTCCTGGGGCAAATCACCCAATCTCTCTGCAAAATGGGGTCATTATACTACCTAGCTCATTTCATTGCTGTAAGGATTAAATGAGATATTTGTGTGTGTACATGTATGTGAGTGTGTGTATTATATATGTATGGGTATTTATAAATATTTATATATACAATGTGTGTATATACACATGTATATACCCCATGTGCATATATACACATATGCAAACACACATATGTATACGTATATAGTTTAAAGTAGTGTCAACACATTTTAATAAACTTGATTCATTGCTTAATAAACTTGATTCATTGTCACTGCTGTTATTTATTTAGTTTTGTATACCCTGGATACGTAGCCAAGGAGTCCTGCCTTGGATGAAGATCCATCTTGGGATGCACTTCTAGGGCCTTCAGAAAGATTATTCTCAATGACAAGTTAGACCATGTCACTCCCAAGCTTCAACCCATCAATAAATGAGAAAAGCAGGGCCTGTTAGGGTGTGCTCCCTACCACCCTTGAGCCTTGCAATACAGGGTCCACCCACCTGGGGCTTCTCAAGTTTGGGCCCTTCTGCCCAGTGCTTTCTGCATTCCTTTTCTCAGTTCTAATTCCTAATTATCCCACAAATCACAGACGGAGTATGGCAGAGGAAGCCTTCTCTGCCAACTCAGCCCCTGCCCCATTCCCCAACTCAGGCTGGCTGGGCGCCCCTCCTTGAAGCTCCCACTGGTGCTATGTAGTGTTCTGTCATGGTCAGCAGCCTTGGCTGCAATCATTTGTGGGGGTGCCTGTTCTACCCAGAAAGTTGAGTCCCATTCACCATTTTCTTCCTGGGAGCTGGTACACAGCCTTGCCCAGATGGGTATTTAAAGAATGAAGGGCCAATTCAAATGCTATGAAAAGTAAATCTTCTCATTGCTTTAAAACAATTTGTTTGGGACTGATAGTGGTATTTCCCTGCTTGGGCACTATCAAAGTCACTGGGCTATGCCGTAAAATATCTTTTATTTTCTAAAGGTCTATAACACCATCCTCAAAGGGTGGCGTTTTGTCACACAGAGTATATAGGAAAGATTGAACATCAGATTTCAAGTCCAGTTCCCCCAGACAGAGGAAATAAGAATGAGGCATCTAAAAGAAGCCAGGCACAGATAAATTCTTTATGAACATTTTCTCATAAAATTTGCATAACAGCCCAAGAAGTAGGTTTAATTAGAAGCATTTTTCAGATTAGAAAATCGAGGTCCAAAAAGTTGAGCAGAGTTTGGTAGCCCGTCTAAGTCCAATGAGATGGAAGATAAATATCCTTGGCAATCCAACCCAGGCTTGCATTTGTGGGATAATTCCTCCACTTCCAAGTGTGGCTACTTTGAAAGAAGCAACACTCATCTGAGGGTATAAATATGGCGTTGAAAGCGTCTGGTACAGACGCAGTGGAGGATTCAACAATTTAGCTGTTGCATTAATGCAAAACATTGCACAGCATTTCCATACATCCTTACACATGGTTGTGTTCAGATACATAGTTTCAAATCTACACATACACACATTGAAAGGGGGATTTAGGAACCATATGGAAGGGGGTAAAAAAGACTGATTCAAAGCCTTGCCAAGTTCATAATTTTAGAATTGGGAAGGTAATTCAACTGCAGTAGTCAGCGTTCTCCGAGAAAAACAAAAGAAATGGAATATAGATAAACATATATAACAGAGATTTATTATGGGAATCGGCTCCCGTGGTTTTGGAGGCTGAGAAGTCCTAGGATCTGCATTTGCAAGCTGGAGACCCAGGATAGCAAGCGGTGTCATTCAGTTCAAGCATGAAGGCCTGAGAATTTGGAGGCTGTGAGTGTAAGTCCCAGTCTAAGCCTGAGAGCCCAAAAACCTGGAACAGTGATGACTGAAGACAGGAGAAGACGGATGATTCAGCTCAAGTAGGAAGAGTGAATGGCTCCAATTTTTCATTCTATTCAGGCCCTCCGAGGAATCGCTGATGCCCACCACATTGGGGAGGGCCATCTGCTTCATGCAGTTCACTTATTCAAATGCTGATCTCCTTTGGAAGCATCCTCGCAGACACACTCAGAAGTAGTGTTTTACCAGCTCTCTGGGCATCCTTTAGCCCAGTCGAATTGACATAGAAAATTAATCATTACATATTTGCTTAGTAAACTTTAAAACATTCCCATAAATTACCGGACAGCTCCTTTTCCCCAGGGTAGATCTGGAATCTAAGAGCAGATGACCTCTACCAGAGGAATATTTGAGAATGACTTAAAACTTTTTCTGAAATCTGGTGAATCATAATGAAATGGCTCCAGCCAGCCATGCTGTCATGCAATGGTTCCATTTCCTGCCTTGTTCATCCCTGGCTCAGCTCTGGAACACTGGCATTTATCTCACCAATGTCCACATGACTTAGTGTCTCAGGGAATTTGGACACATGGATCATCTATCTATTGCACTCTAGTTCATGAATGGCTACAGTAATTCATGAATGACACATATACAACTGATCTATAAAGAACTCTTTCGGCACCTTGAAAGAAGCCCCATCAAGGAACAGAAGCATACTCTACCACGGTGTGACCTTCTTTAGGAAGTACAGCATCACACTGACAAGCACAGATTCCAGAACCAGAATGCCTGCATTCATTCAAAAGCTAGTGAATGACTGAGTGAATGAACAGTTGTGTATTACGCTGAACAATATCTTTACTACTACTATTCTCCTTCTCCTCCTTTTCATTTTGCTGCGTTTGCTACTGTTATTTGTATCAAAGTTATATGCAAATAGTTCAAAGAGCCAATCGTTTTGCAAGTTTTGTTACAACAATCCCTATCACTTTCTGTTACAAACACATTTTGTCACAATAGCATTAATCCTATCACTTTCTCCCCCATTTATCCTCTATCCACTCATCTCTTCCAGGTTATAATTTTGGTATCTAACTCCTTATCTCTAAATGACAGACTTCTAATGACTCCTTCACTTTTTAACTTCAGGCTCTCCCTGGAGACTGGACTTCCTACTAGGGAAGATAAAGATTTAGCCATCTTTCTCTAATCCCAGGAGACTCAGTCATCCTTCCCATTTCCCCAGTTTCTCAATGGAGTATCATTGAGTTTTTGGTTAGATTTTCAGGGTTTAGGTGATAGGACTAGGTATTATATCCAGGGTTGACCCATTTAGTAAGCTGTACTCTATGCAGATGTTGTCCTGTGCAACATTTTCCTTCCCTAAAATTAATGATGTTATTTTTACTGAGTTTTTTCCCCCGAACCTCTCATAACTCCACTTCAGATTCTTTACCAGCTAGCTAAATAAATCTCTCAAGGCCAGGTGCATCAGGAATTCTATCAGTTCACTTTTCCTGAAGAAGTCTCTCCCAGGGTCTCTGATCCACACTAATCAGAACTGGTCATGGCATACATGTGAGGCACAACTGACACCCCTTCAGCATCATCCTGGAGACTTCCTATGCCTACCTGATTTGCTGGAGTTCCAGCTTTCTGTATTCCATTTCTTTGTCCTCTTTGATTCATTCATTCATTTTGGAGTCCATCTCATTTTCCTAGTACTTGAGAAAAGGTATATGGGAGGACCACTTTTTGAAACCTGGAACTGGGAAAAATGTATACCCTCACACATGGTTGAGTAGCAGGTCTGCACTGCCTTTGAGCATTTAAGAAACTCTAAACTGGCTGGGTGCTGTGGCTCATACCTGTAATCCTAGCACTTTGAGAGGCCAAGGTGGGTGGATGCTTGAGCTCAGCAGTTTGAGAGCACCCTGGGCAACGTGCTGAAAACCTGTTTTTACAAAAAAAAAAACCCCCCAAAATTGGACAGGGATGGTGGTGTGTGCTTGTGGTCCCAGCTACTTAGGAGGGCAAGGTGGGAGGATCACTTGAGCCCAGGAGGCTGAGGCTGCAGTGAGCCACGATCGTACCAGTGCACCCCAGCCTGAATGACAGCAAAACCCTGTCTCAAGAAACAGAAAACAAAAACAGAAACAAAAAAAATTTGAAACTATCCTGATTCTTCAGCCTCTATGACCTGTGGCTCTTCTCTGGAAGCTGATCAGATCTGACATTTGTTTTGGTATGTGTCTGTTTCTAGCCATTACTCTGTGCCCTTGGTAGGCTCTCTCAATATGGAAAATCATGTATTTCAGGTCTGGGAGATGGTTCTTTAATCGTTTCATTGATGATTTCTTCCTTTATGTTTTGTCTTTATTATTTCTTGTGTTGAAACCTGTGATTCTTTAACTTTGTTATGTTTTCTCTCATATTTTTTCTTTGCCTTTTTACTCTACTTTATAGAAAAGTATAAAGATTTTATCTTCCAACATATATTTTGAATTCTTTAAATTTCTGCTGTTACAATTTTGATTTATAAGAGCTCTGATGTTTGTTCACTGAATTTAAAAAAAAACTGCTATTTCGTGTTTCACACATGCAAAATTCTTCTTTTATCCTCTGAAAATACTGATCAGTTATTCTGATGTTTCCAGAGTCGCTGTTTAGCCTAAGGTTTTTTTTTTTTTTTTCCCCATTTTGTTGTTTGGATCTTGATGTTCAAGTTAGATGATTTCCTCGGATGTCTGATAATCCCATGCTGTCATTAACTTAATTGGGAGCTGATAATGAATGAATGGCGCTTGTTTACTATAACCTATACTCTAAGGTGTCCTGGAAAACCTTTGTTGGTACAATCTCTTTCTTTTGGGCTCAGTCACATTTCCATTGAAATCACTTGAGTTCCCTGCGTAGCCGATGAAGGCATAAAGGCACCATTCTCTCAGTTGTGTGTGGCGGGGAGGGTGCTGTCATTTCAGTATGTAGTACATATATGTTCAGATAATCTTGCCATTGTTAGTACAGTATCCCAACCCAGGCAGGCTTGATGTCACTTAGCCCAGACACTCTCCATTTTACCCTCATTAGCAGACTCACCTTTAGTTTTCTCTTTTGGGTAAGGAAGCGGGCAACCGCCCAGCTCTGTGGAGTTGGGAAACAGGTCTGTGTTTCTCAACACTACTTAAGAAGTTTTCAACAATTCACCTTATTATAGCCTCTTTTCACCAACTGCCCCCATCCCATAGATAACCAGGTGCTGCCAATTCCTGAGCTTTGGGGGAATTCTTTAGTATCTATTAGTTCTTGACACTCTCAGCAGCAACATTAAATTCAGTTTCTGGTATCCTAAGTCATCGATCACTTTACATCTTTCTTTCCACCCTTCCCCACTGTTTTCACTGAGGCCCCCTTCCAGTGTTCCCTATCTTCATAACTTTATCACTTTTAAAATATTCCTTACTGTCATTTAATGGAGTTTAAGAAGGGTAAAACGTAGACATATGTGCTTAATCTGTCATCTTTACCTAGAAGTTCAAGTCCTCATCTTTTCCAAATCTTCCAAAATTAGTTAAGTTACAAGGAGATCAACTAAGCACAGTGCAAGACCATGGGTAAACCAATTTGGAGCCCCTCACACCAGCTGCCTCTTCTGGGGTCAGTGAGAAGAGTCATGAATGACACCATCACTTTCTAAAGCCTTTCATTGAGTTCCAGCTTCTGCAGACAAAGTCACTTTGCTCACCTGTGTAGGACACGGCACTACTGTGCATAGCAGGGAGAAGCAAGGTCCCTGAGGAGGCTGCAGAAACTCAGAGCTTTTATGCAAAGCCCAGAGCCAGCACTGAGGCTTCCCAAGAGAAAGAAATCCTCCACAATGCACAGTACTGATTTCTAAGTACGGAAAAAAAGAGAGTAGAATCCCTCACATTCCCAACTCACTAGTATAATAATGCTACTATAACTTTTCTGACTTGAGACAAGGGGGACAGAATGTTCAAGCTTCCCCAGGCATACTGGAGCAGAGAAGATAAGGCCAGCCACCAGTTACGTCTCTAAGCAGTAGTGTATGGGTACAGGATGGGAGGTGTACGTGCTGGTTGTAAAGAACATAAAAAACATAGGAAGAAAAGTGTTCTGCTTTTTCCCCCCGATGCACTACCACTTTTAAACCATGTCAAGGACAAAATAATTCTCCCCCTACAACCGCAGACTGCTCATGACACCCTAGCCCATGGTGCCTCTGTCCCAGGCATCCCGCCAGCAGCCCAGTTACCTGTGGATGATGTGGTACCTCTGAAGATACTCCAGAGCCAGTGCCAGCTCACAGATGTAGAGTTTCACAGTCCCCTCTGTGAAATGCACATTCTGTTGCAGATGGTAGCGCAGGTCTCCTCCCAGGAGCAGGTCCACCACCATGAACATGTCCTCCTCGTCCTGGAAGGAGTACCTAGGAGCACAGAGGGACAGAGAACATTAGGGGTGGAGGCACCTTCAGCACCCTCAAGACCAATGCCCCCATTTTACAGAAGAGCAAACTGAGGCTCAGAGATAGGCACTGAGTTGCCTGAGTCATGGTGCTATGGGAGTGCAGGGGAAGGGGCAAAGGCTTTTAATTCTCAGGCTGCCTCCACATTTGTTGGGGTTTCCTCACTTCTTACATGGCAAAGGCAAACAGGAGTACCCAGCATTAGTTCCCAGGCTCTGGCAGATAGATGATAGTTTAACTACGACAGGACTCCAGCATGTTTCTTCATCTGTTTTTAGCAGGTGCTTTAATGAGATGGTGTCAGTTGTTTGCAGGAGCTAGCCTCCAAAGACACACTCCCCTCCCAAACACTCCCTCCATTCCCTGCACATGCATGCTGCTCCCCACATGGAGCTTGTTTCTGCAGCTCTTGAACGCAGTGGTGTTATGGGACATCCAAGTCTAGGCCTTAAGGGAACGGGCAGTTTCTAATTCTTGCCTCTTGGAACCCAGCCAGATCCAAGCCACATGAAGAGGACAAAAGAAGGAAAACCGAATCCCCAGCTGAGTTCCCAGTGACAGCCAGAGCCACTGCCCGCCACACAAATCAGCCGCCTTGAGCATTTTGATATTCCACTGCAGCCCCAGACAGCATGTGGAGCAGAAGAACAGTCCAGCTGAGCCCAGTTACCCCACAAAACATGAGATGATTAAATGGTGGTGTTTTTACACCATTAAGTTTTAGGGTGGTATTTTGTTTTGTTTTTGAAACAGTAGAAAATTGATACAGTACCAAATTCATTTTTAAAAAATGCACTTGGGCTTTCTAAGGACTGAAGAGCCAACATATAGAATCTGAGACTGTTGTTAAACAATTGTAGGATAGCATCACATCACAAAATGTTGTCAAGTTCCTTGTATGGAATCATGTAACATAATCACAGAATTGCAGAATATAATCATGGAAGCTTAGATCTGTGTCTTAGATCCTTAGATATTAGTCCGAATCAGTTAGGTCCTTCCCCTCACTTAACAGAACAGGAAACTGAGGCCCAGAGGGAAGAAGGGACTTGGTGAGTCAGTGTAGGTATGGGGACAAGAACCCAAATCCCCTGGCTCTCACTCGCTGCAGTGCCCTGATGACCATACACTGTTGGGATGTTGCTGTAATGCACCCCCACTGTGTTGCAGTATCCTGGGTGTGCAGCCCTGGGGAGGGAGCCTGATGTATGATTTGGTCCCAGGACAGGCAACAGAACTGCATGCTTACAGGACAGGGAATTCCAGGGTTGGAAGGACCTCTAATCCTCTTCAGCTCCTGTTGCAGAGATTGGGGTCCAGGCGAGAGGAGATGGCTGGACACAAGTCGTATCTATCCTCTTTGTGTGTCTTACCCGTTGTTTATAATTGTTCAGAAATTAAGGCAAGGAAGGGGGCTATTTATTGTGTCCCCAGATCATGAATTTACCAGGTGCTTACGGAACACCTACTGTCTGATAGGCACTGGGTTATGTGCTGGGGACACTGGGACAAAGAAACTGTCTTTGCCCTGGAGGAGTGCACAGTGCCCTGGGAGGGGCCAGGCAGACAGTCACTGACAATGCACGGGTGGGCATTCTAGGAGTCTTTCCAGGGTGCGGGGGAGTGTGGGAAGGGAGGAGGCCAGTGCTCCAGGAGGCGAAGGTGGGCGGGAGGAATTGGGAAAGGCATTGCCCATAAGGGGTTTACCGGGTCAGGAACACACAGGCTGTGTGACTCAGACAGAGAGGGAAACAGCATGACCCATGGCGGGAGGCTGGATCATGGCCTAGTACCCACAACCTGCACAAACAGCGGAGGGCCACCTTTGGGAGTCACCGTGGTGACATGGATGAGCAGGAGTGGAGTAAGATACAGTCCCTGCTCCTCATGGAATTAGAGACCGGAACAAACCTCAGAGATGGAATGAAGTGTGTACGGTCAGAGACTCACAGGAAGTGCTGCGAGGGTGGAGGGGGCAGGGCTGAAGCTGCCATCTTTCTCCTAGGCTGTTCTGTGCTGAGAGGCCCTTCTGCCTTTCTGGGCAGAGGCACCCAGAGTACCCAGGGGCAGCCCAAAGCCTCACTGCTGCCCAGACGTTCCCAATATTTCTGTCATAATTTCAAGGCACTATTTCTAGAAGTTTCAGTGAGAATATTTTTGTTTGCCCAGAAAGCTTTTATTACTGTTGATATTATTAATTATTATTCTCACTCTCACTCTCGGCTTCCCAAAGTGCTGGGATTATAGGCATGTGCCACTGAGCCCGGCCACCAGCTGGACTTTAGATCCGTTTCAGGGCCAGTATAACCTTCATTCATGCTCCTCCCCCTCAACAAAGAGGAGCGTGTAAGTGACACAGTCTCGCTGGGAAGCACAGGACTACCTTGTTTTACTGTACTTCACTTTCTTACAAATTAAAGGTTTGTGGCAACCCTGCCTCCAGTAAGTCTATCAGTGTCAATTTTCCAATAGCGCCTGCTCAATTTGTATCTCTGTGTCACATTTTGGTAATTCTTGCAATATTTCAAACAGTATTATATCTGTTATAGTGATCGATGATAAATGGTCTTTGATGTCACTATTACAATTGTTTTGAAGCACTGCAAATGGCATCCGTATAGCACCCAAAGCTTCATGGATAAATATTGGATGTGTTCTCATGCTCCATTGACCAGTAGTTTCCCATCTCTCACTTTCTCCTTGGGCCTTTCTATTCCCTGAGGCATAACGATATTGAAATTAGGCCAGTTAATAACTCTACAAAGGCCTCTAAGTATTCAAGTGAATGGAAGAATCACACATCTCTCACTTTACATCAAATATTAGAAATGATTAAGCCTAATGAGAAAGACATGCCAAATGCCAAGATAGGCTGAAAGCTAGACTCTTAACGCCATAAAGTTAGCCAAGTTATAAATGCAAAGGAAATGTTATTGAAAGAAATAAAAATTGCTACTCCAATGTACGCATGTAAGACATGAAAGCCAAACAGCCTTATTGCTGATATGGAGGAAATTTTAGTGGTCTAGATAGAAGATCCAATCAGCTACAACATTCCCTTAAGCCAAATCCTAATCCAGAGGAAGGCCTTAACTCTCTTCAATTCTGTAAAGGCTGAGAGAGGTGAGGGAGTTGCAGAAAAAGAGCTGGAAGCTAGCAAAGGTTGGTTCATGAGGTTTAAGAAAAGAAGCCATCTCCAGGACATAAAAGCACAAGGTGAAGCAGCAGGTGTTGATGGAGAAGCTGCAGCAAGTTACCCAGATGATCTAGCTCAGATCACTGGTGAAGGTGAATACACCAAACAGGAGATTTGCAAAGTAGAAAAAAAATAGCAAATAGCTTTATATTGGAAGTAGATGCCATTTAGGACTTTCATAGCTGGAGAGGAGAAGTCAATGCCTGGCTTCAAAGGTTCAAAGGCAGGCTCTCTTGTTAGGGAGGCTCTCTTGTTTCAGCAGCTGGTCACTTCCAGTTGAAGTCAATGCTCATTTACCATTTTGAAAATACCAGGGCCCTTAAGAATTACGCTAAATCTATTCTGCCTGTGCTCTGTAAGTAGAATAAAAAACCCCAGATGACAGCACACCAGTTTACAGCAAAATTTACCAAATATTTTCAGCCCAATGTTGAGACCTACTTCTCGAAAAAAAAAATTCCTTTCAAAATATTACCACCGTTAGTCACCCAAGAGCTCAGACAGAGATGTACAAGATTAATGTTGTTTTCATGATAAAACAACATCCATCCTGCAGCTAATGGATGAAGGAGTAACTTTGACCTTTGAAACTCATTATTTAAGAAATACATTTTGTAAGACTATAACTGCCATAGATAGTGATTCCTTTGATGGATCAAGGTAAAGTAAATTGAAAATCTTCTGGAAAGGATTCACCATTCTAGATGTCATTAAGAACATTCGTGATTCATGAGAAAAGGTCAAAATACTAACACTAACAGGAGTTTGGAAGAAGTGGATTCTAACCCTCATGGATGAAGTCGTGGGTTCGAGACTTCAGTGGAGGAAGGCACTGCAGATATGGTAAAAGTAGCAGAAGAACTAGAATCAGAAGTAGAACCTGAAAATGTGACTGAACTGCTGCCATCTCATGATAAAATGTTAAAAGATGAGGAGATGCTTCTCCTATGGATAAGTGAAGAAACTAGCTTCTTGAGATGGAATCTGCTCCTGATGAAGGTGCTGTACACATTGTTAAAATGACACAAGAGGTTTAGAATATTATATAAGCTTTGTTGATAAAGGGGCTGTAGGATTTGAGAGGACTGTCTCCACTTTTGAAAGAAGTTCTACTGTGTACAAAATGCAATCAAACAGTACCACTGGCTACAGAGAAATATTTCATGAAGTGAAGAGTTCATCACTGGCAAGCTTCATTGTTGTCTTATTTTAAGAAATTTTCAGTGACCCCAACCCTCAGCAACCACCACCCTGATCAGTAAGCAGCCATCAACATTGAGGAAAGACCCTCCACCAGCAAAAAGACTGTGATTTGTTGAAGGAAGACTCAGATGAGTGTTAGTATTGTACCTATCAAGTATTTTCAGATGAAGCTATGTATACTTGTTAGACATAACGCTGTTGCACACTGAATAGAGTACAGTATCGTATAAACATAACTTTTATAGGCACTAGGAAACAAAAAAGAATGTTAATAAGACTTGTCTGGGGAGAGAACCTGCAGGGAGGGAAGCAGGGCTGGGAGCTAAATGCAGAAAGAGGCACTGCTGGAGGTACTGGCTCCCACCTCGTCAGAAGAAAGACCTATCCCTGAACTTCATATTTACATGAGCAATGACTGTTTTTTTTAAAAAAATCAAGTAACTTTACTTTGAGTTTCTGTGACTTGGAACTGAGTTACCTGATACAAATTGTCATGTATTTGCTACTGGATAGAAGAATATAGATGCCCCAAAAGAAACCACAGGAATCAAATATAATATGCCTCCTACAGATGTGCAATTTTGTATTCTAATAGCTGATGGACTGTTGAAACATTACATTAATAACCAGTGAGTTCTGTACTCTCAAGTCACAGCTAAACTGTCAAAGGGTATCTCATTCAGTATTCCATCAGAACTCTCTGAAGGAGCAACATGAATTTTCAGAGGGAAATTTGCACACTGGAATGAATCCTAAAGAGGAAAACCAAAATGCAAAGAGAACAATAATTTAAGAAATAATTCAGGTTGTAGCTTTTTCTCACTGCACATCCACATTCTGCCCCAGGCCACAGACCCTACATTCCCCGGGACACTCAATATTATTACTGGAGAACAGAGAATGACCTTTCATTTATCTCTCTGTAGTTTTGCACTATTCCACAGCTTTGTGACATTGCCCCTTTTGCTTCTTCTCGTATTAGAATTATAATTATAGGCTCATAATAGTGCTGAACATTGTCATGGAAATGATGGAGATCACAAATAAGAGAGCTAAGCTCTATCACAGTAACTCTGACCTATGGAAAAATCTGGATAATTAGGCTCTCCTTGCAAGAGCAAAGAAAATTGTGTGCTGTGAAGGCATAAATCCTTGCCTGGCTATTGCAATAGAACAACATAAAGAATGCGATTTGCCATGTTTTATTTTTTAAAAAATTATTAATTTCCTACTTTATTCCAGAAAGGATTCAGGTGACTTGTGAAATGTATATAACATAATGGAATTAAAAATAAGGAAGACAAAGATCAACTCACAGAAAAAAAAGGAAACCAAGAAAATAGAATCAGGAAAAAATACCCCAATTTATGCCTCAAGATCCTATGTGCTTGCCTAAAATGGGCCATCAATGTGCCTCAAATCTCCCCAGCACACAGAGTAAAAAGAGAAACGCGATCCGCCACATGATTCAGAGCTGATGTGGAAAAAAACCAATTGTTTGGGAAAAGCAAGATTTTTGTCCTGGTACTGAAATCAGCGGGAAATTTCTTCCACCGGATTCTTATGAAGATAGTGTTCTGTAATGTGGTGAACCATGGGTCCACATAAAATAACTCTAAACACAGTAATAAGTGGAACAGGACTTTTTTGCATGATGTGCTTCAGGGTAGGCTGAAGGCATTAAAAATCCAATTTCATAGAAGCACTGCCACATGGGGCAAAGCAACGAGACTGTGCATCATGCTCACGGATGAACTTTCTTCAGAACAGGATAAATTTAGAGCAGAGCACGAGGTGAATGTTCTTCAGGGACGACTTCACAAAGACGGGCTCACACACACAGCAGCAAGTACTCAGTAGGCTTCTCCTATGCCTTTGGCTCTTGCCAGAAGCCAAGGATTGAGTGGGAGAAGTCAGCACTTGAGTGCTTAACTGGGCTTAAGATCTTCATAAGGAAGCTGTCATGTTAGGACAAGTCCCTGGACGGACCCACACTCTCACAATTCTACACGTTCACCCACAATATTCCTTATTCCTGGAGCACCACCTCTGTCCTCTTGTCCATCACTCACTGCTCAGGTTAGTGCAGGGTTCCCAAACCCAGAGCAGTTTTGCTCCCCTGGGGACACTGGACAATGTGTGGAGACAGTTTGGGTTGTCACATTTGGAAGGAGTGCTGCTGTCATCTAGTGAGTTGGGGCCAGGGATGCTGCTAAATATCCTACAATGCACAGGACAGCCTCCACCACAATTACCTACTGCAAAATGGCAACACTGCTGAGGTTGAAAAACCCTGGTTAAGACTGATGCTCCCTTCTTTAAGCCTTCCCCAAGCCTGGAAACTGAGGTGGGCAACCCCCTAGTCCCTTACGATAATAACAGTTAACACTGATGTCATGCATACTCTGTGCCAGACACCGTTCTAAGTGTCTTATTTTCTTATTTTTATTTTTTGAGATGGAGTCTCCCTCTGTTGCCCAGGCTGGGATGCAGTGGTACGATCTTGGCTCACTGCAACCTCTGCCTCCTGGGTTCAAGCAATTATCCTGCCCCATCCTCCCTAGTAGCTGGGATTACAGGCGCGTGTCACCATGCCTGACTAGTTTATATATATATACACACACACACATACACACACACACACATATGTATATATATATATATTTTTTTTTTTTGAGACGGAGTCTTGCTCTGTCGCCCAGGCTGCAGTGCAGGGGCCGGATCTCAGCTCACTGCAAGCTCCGCCTCCCGGGTTTACACCATTCTCCTGCCTCAGCCTCCCGAGTAGCTGGGACTACAGGCGCCCGCCACCTCGCCCAGCTAGTTTTTGTATTTTTTAGTAGAGACGGGGTTTCACTGTGTTAGCCAGGATGGTCTCGATCTCCTGACCTCGTGATCCGCCGGTCTCAGCCTCCCAAAGTGCTGGGATTACATGCTTGAGCCACCGCGCCTGGCCAGTTTTCATATTTTTAATAGTGACAAGGTTTCACCATGTTGGCCAGACCGGCCTTGAACTCCTTACCTCAAGTGATCTGTCTGCCTTGGCCTCCCAAAGTGCTGGGATTACAGGTGTGAGCCACCATGCCCGGCCTAAGTGCTTTATGTATATGCACTCATTTAATGCTCCCAACAATCCTTTGAGGTAGGAGTTATTACAAACTACCTTGGATAGCTCAAGACCTTGAGGTTCAGAGAGATTAAGTAACATGTCCAAGATGACAGCCAGGGAATGGCAGAGCTGGGACTGAGCCAAGATAGTCCATGTCCAGAACCCAGACTCTGTGCTTGATGCCCTATAGCACTTTCCTTGCAGCCAAGTCACCATCGCTCTCCTGGTCTCTTTTCCCCACCAGCCAGTGAACTCTGAGTAAGGGGACCTAGCTAATTCAGCACTATCCCCTGCATTTAGCACATAGCCAGGAGCATCCCACACACTCCGGAATGAATGGGCCACAAACACCTGAAGCACCCACATTCTGTGGGGCACATTGGGTCAGTCAATGATGTCTACACAAAAGTGGGGCATTGTACAGAAAAAAGACAGAGGGTAGAGGGTTGATGGCGAAGGAAGGGTGCTAGGCCCTGCTGTTTATGTCACTGCCTACAGGAACCTGCTTTTTCTCTGGCCTCTTGTTGTCACAGAGACCAGGAACTCCTATTAGCCTGAGTGACTCACCGGTCCCTCTCCATAGCCTTCTCCCTCCCTTGCAGGGTGCAGAAGTGATAGATCTGATGAGTGAGTCCAGAAGCAGCAGCTGTGCTCAGCACAGCTCCCTCGGGCTCCCCTTCTGCTTCAGGACCTGCCCACAGAGGGCTTATACTCCTGCCTGCTCTCTCCAACAGCCAGGGCCTGGCTAATGGAGGGGGACTTGCAGGTGACCACCGTTTCCTGTGCCTCGGACGTGATTCCATTTCAGAACTCAAGAGTTAGCAAGCCGTTTCGGCTGCTGATCTACAGTGGGTTTCTCTGATTGACTGTTAGCATGAATTGGATACTTCCACCTCCACCTGTCAGACTCCTGTCTCTCTGTTAGTCCTAAAATCAAGAAGGGAGGAGAGGTTTTCTTCATAGACCCCCTGCTCATCCCTTAACACTTGTCCCATCTAACCATGGGATGTGGGCATTATCACCCTCAATTGCCCAATGGAGGAAACCAAGTCCAAGAGAGGTTAACTGGTCCAAGGTCCCTAGGTCAGTTTTCTTGGAAAGCATGTCATCATCAGCCTCGGAGGCTGCTTACAAACTAAAGGTCAGCCATGCTAATAACACAGGAAATACATGTGAACACATATGAGGGAGGTAGTGCCTGTTGCTGGGGGAAATCTGGAGTTGGAACCGCTTGGTTCAGCTCCTCCTCTTACCTGACGAGTGACTGACTCTCCATCTCATCTTGCCCAGGGCCTGGACAACAGTGGAGCATCCACAAGCCTTGCGCAGTTGTTAAAGGTAGGGGAGGTGGAAAGGGAAAGGAAGAGTCTGGAGGAAACCCTAAACCTTTTTAGTTTCCAGGCAGCATGATGCCACTTGAACTATTTGAAACAGGCACCTTTCTTCACTTCTTCTTCCTGAGGCAAAAGTCACTGGATGCCCAGAGATGATTCTGTGGGATTCAGAAAATCTCTGCAGCCAGGAAAAGCCACGTGTCTACAACACTCATCTCCTGTGTTTTTACTGGGTGGCATCTGCAGGAGCAATGAGCTGGGCATCTCCTCAGGCCACTTTCCATTCCATCTGACCACTGAGGGGAGCAGATGGAGGGGAGGTCTCACCCACTATGCTCACCTCTAGCGATTCTTAAAAATGTAACAGCCAGCAAGAGAGGAGCTAAGAATAGCCTCACAGGCTACAGAAATCCAACTATGGAGTGCTGGGCTTTCTGACAGCTCATATTGTACAAGGGAAAAAGAGCTTATCAAGCCTGACTTGTGCTTGATACATGTCTTTAATAACATTCACAATGATAAGGTTTTTATTATTATTTTTTTTTATAGACAAGGTCTTGCTGTATTGCCCAGGCTGGTCTTGAACTCCTGTCCTCAAGCAATCCTCTTGCCTTGGCCTCCCAAAATGCTGGGATTACAGGTGTGAGCCACTGTGTTCAGCCAGCCTCCCGCTCCCCCCCACCCACCTTTTTTTAAATTTGACTTGAGGTACAAGAGTCTTAAAGCCACTCAAACATGATAGCTCTCATCGTTCTTCACACCGGACTGATTCTCACCTCCTATCTCCTTTCCAGGAAGCCGAAGGAAGCTCGTTAGCTTCCAACTGCCTCCCGTATACCAAGGCAACAACATAGGAACCTCTCAAAGCCATCCAGCACTTCCAGGCAGAGGCAGTTTGGGGCAGGAGCGATTGTGTGATGAGGCGAAGGCAGGCTACAGGTCCACATTGCCCCCGTCCCACTCCATGGAGGGGCTTTGAAACAGGCACCAGGGGCTTTTGATAGAGGAGACAGTGGGAAAAATGCACAACAAAGGAGAGGCATACATACTGTTCACGGGGACAGTGAGCCTGAAACAGTAGCTCCAGCTCCCTTAGCAGTGGAAAGAAAGCAAAGGGCAATGCAGAATGACCAATGCAGCTCTCACCACTTGATTAAATAAGATGAAGCCAAACTGCTGTTCTTGGGCCAAATTCCAAAAGAAATTTATAACTTGCATTCTCTTACAAGGGGCATTGAATGAAAGAATGGGGAAGGAATAATGATAACTCACATATGCTGAGTGCTTCCTATGTACTAGCCATGGGCCTAAGTGCTTTTCATAATACCATTGACGGAGGCTCCTGGCTCTATGTGAGCTTTTTACATTGGAGATCTCACTTAATTTTCCAATGCTTTAGTGCAGGCATTATTATGGCCATTTTAGAGGTGACAGAACTGAGGTTCGGAGAAGCTGAGTAACTTGCCTAGTGTCGCACTCAGCTTTGCTCCAACCCCCTCCCTCTGAAATCCTTTTGCCAACCACACCTTCAAAGCCCTTTTATACTCTCTCAAAGACCCTTCCCTTCAGCCACACAGTGCACACCCTTCTGAGTCTACAGTGATGAACTTTTCAGCATTCAGGACACATGCATCGTTTGTTGAATATAATCAACCTGTTCCTAAAAACCAGTCATTCTGTTTGAAGACACTGAAAATATATTTCCCATTACTTTAAGTGGGAAAAATTACAATGCATTGCTCTTCAAACCAAATTTCTCAACCAATTTCTTCAAACACAAGGTAAACACAACAAAATAGACAGGAGATCCATCTGCTAATATGTCAAGTGTTTCCATTCCATCCTCATGATCAAACACTAAATATAGTGAATGATGTTTTAGTTTTGGGTTTTTGCAGTAACAGGGTCTTGTTTACCCTCAGCAGTGTCTGAGACCCACATCCCTGTGGCGATAGATACTTAATATGATTTTTCAAACTGACTACACTTGGTGCTGACGTTTCACTAGCTGTACCTGAAATGTAACTTGAGACTTGCCCTGATATCACATTGTAAAAATGTTATATTGAGTTTCAGGACTGTAAATCTAATTTTTTCCATATAAACAATAGCTGAAAAAGTATTGATAGATACATCCAGGGTTGAGTCATGTGAAATTGCCAGTGTTTACCCAGTTTTGACCACAGAAGTAAATTTCGTATGGTTCAATCTAATACAGTCCACACAGCCTTAGTAATAAAAATCAAGAGGCACTGGACCAGGAAAATGTTAACTGCAGAGGCGTTCTGCAGGGTGAGTATGCCTGAACGTTTGCTGAACACCTGCTATGTACCAGGCCCTATCATGGGAGGGGGAATCATTCATCAACCAGATGTGGTCACTCTACTCAAGGTGCTCACTGTACTCTAGGAGGGGAAGGACAAGGTAGCGTAGAAACACATAGGGGAGGGACCTATCAAAAAAGGGGAGGGATTCTGAAAGGGAAGAGACGTCTAGGTAGAGTGGAGACTTGAATTGGCTCATCAATGTCTGTTTCACCCTCCTGCAAGAGTGTCTTCCTGTAACTGCAAAGGCTAGAAATCTGCCAAGCTCATTTCCCAGACTCCATGCAGCTAGAGCTGCTTCATGATTTAGGTTTCTCAGTAAGTTGCATCCACGTAAGACTCAGCAAAGTGGGGCGAGGTCTGAGGTCTCATTCTGGGAGGCAGCTTCTCAGCTGCAGCAGGGGCAGCCACATCCTCTGCAGGTCAGTTCTCCCTGTGACTTGGGGCAGAGCTCTGAGTTTCAGCCCAGAGTCAGCTCTTCTGCCTCCCAGGGATTCTGAGAAGACATTTCATACCCTGTAACAAATCCCTTTCTCTGAACTAACTAGACTGTATTGAAGAATAAGTCCTGGTTGAAGCTTGAAGCTAAGCCCTGGTTGCTACAACCAGAGAAGAGCAGAGAGCAGGGACAATGGTCCAGAAATAAGGAACAGCATGAACAAAGGCTGAGAGGAGTGGTGAGCATGGGTTCAAGCTCTGGATGGCTGGGGTGAGTGCTGGAGAGGGGTAAGATGGGAGTGAGGAGGAGACCCTTCAAGAAGGGCTTTGTACATCATGATGAGAAGTTTGGACTTTATTCTTGCACAAGGGGAAGCTACGAAGGAGTTGGAAACAGGAGAAAGTCCTGGTCAGATCTGAGTTTTGGAACAGCTGCTCTGGCGGCTACATATCCGATTAGTCGGAGGACTTTTGCTTTAGGCAGGAGAGCAGTTGAGTCATTATTGCTTCATTGGTAAGCAGTGATGAGCCCCATTCAGCCGAGTACACAAACCCTATTGAAGTGTACCAGCTCTGGAGGCAAAGTCCTAGGTTCTGGGCCCCATATCCTCATTAGTCATACAGGGATTATCGTGGTGTTTACGTCCTGGTGCTGCAAAGATTTCATGAGTTATTATGAGTCAAGGGACTGGAAAACTGACTGACACATAATGAGTGCTTGAAAAATACTTGCTATTTTTGGCCAGGCACGGTGGCTCACGCCTGTAATCCCAGCACTTTGGGAGGCCAAGGCGGGCGGATCACGAGGTCAGGAGATCGAGACCATCCTGGTGAACACGGTGAAACCCCATCTCTACTAAAAATACAAAAATAAATAAATAAATAAATAAATATTAGCCGGGCGTGGTGGTGGGTGCCTGTAGTCCCAGCTACTTGGGAGGCTGAGGCAGGAGAATGGCATGAACTCGGGGGGCAGAGCTTGCAGTGAGCAGAGATCACGCCACTGC
>NW_012101856.1:37567-61047 GCF_000951045.1 Mandrillus leucophaeus | reverse complement strand
CTCTCTCTCTCTCATACCTTTGTACCTTTTCTTATGCTGTTCCTTTGTCTGAAAGTACCTACCCTGTGATTCTGGGCCTAGCCAATTCACCATTTAAATCACTGCAGTGATGTCCCAATATACCTGGAATAAATTCAGGATCCCTTAACAGCCTACAAAGCTCTGTGTGATCAGGACTCTCTAATCTCATTTTATCTTGCTCTCGACTTTGTTTTCTTAATCTATTTATTTTGACTTTCATTCTTCTTTCTGTTCCAGGGTTGAGATCTTCGCACTTGCTGGTCTCTCTGCCTGCAGTTCTTACCCCTGCTCCACCTTCCTATCATTCCTTCTCATCATTTAGTCTTAGTTCCTAAGATAACTCTCCAGGCAGGCCTTCTTTCACAGCCTAGTTTTAGAAGCCCCACTTCTTTCTGACATCCTATAATTTTCTCTAAGCCCCTTTAAACCTTTCTTCATAACATTTATCCCTACATAAAATAATCTCATTTACTCACCTGTTTCGTTGTGTCCTGTCTGCCCTTTCCCCCTACACACACATACACACGTGCATGCATTCACACAAGCACACACACACACGGATGCATTTACACAAGCGTGCGCACACGTGCACGCACACACACACACACATGCATGTGCACAAGTACACACAAATGCAAGCCCTGAGAGCCAAGGCTTTCTCTACCAGTGGTTCTCAAACTTCAGCAGGCATTCAGAAGCACCTGGGGGCCTTGTGAAAACACAGATAGGTGGCCCCACCTCAGAGTTGCTGACTTGGTAGGCCTGGGATAAAACCTAAAATTTGGCAACTCTATACATACAGATCTTCAGGTGATGTTGATCCCGTTGGTACGGGGACAGCACTTTGAGAAGTGCCGAGCTACATTTTTCACAGTTCTATCCAAAACACTCAGATGAATGCCTAATGAACACAGAAGCTCATCAATAGATTTTTAAGTCAATAATTCTTAACTATTCGTTTATCCTTCAAATAAGGAAATCACTTGTCACCTTCTCCAAGAAGCCTCCCAAACAAGAATAGGAGCTCTTTGCAGATGGCACCTTGTCTGACCTCCCTGGAATCCTCCACTATCCACTCACGGCCTGGTCCAGGGCAGGAGTGTTCACTGAGTGTTCCTTCAGTGGTTAAGCCTAATGTCCTCCTTACAAATTTTTTTTCAAGTTATAGATATATAAATATATTTATACAGAAAGTAGCGTAACAGACACATATATATTCTCCATCAAAACTAAGCAGATGTTACATTTTGCCTTATTAATGTCAGCTCTCTTTAAAAAATAAAATACTCAGCCGGGCCCGCTGGCTCACACCTATAATCCCAGCACTTTGGGAGGTCGAGGTGGGCAGATCAACTGAGGTCAGGAGTTTGAGATCAGTTTGGCCAAGAGGGCAAAACCCCACCTTTACTAAAAATACAAAAATTAGCTGGGCGTGGTGGCATGCACCTGTCATTCCAGCTACTCAGGAGGCTGAGGCAGGAGAATAGCTTGAACCCAGGAGGCAGAGGTCACAGTGAGCTGAGATCGCACCACTGCACTGCAGCCTGGGTGCTGGAGTCTCAGGGGAAACTACAGTCTGGGCGACTCCGTCTCAAAAAAACAAAAAAACAAAAAAACACTCAAGAATTGGCTCACTCCATCCGTTCCTTCCTTCATCTACTCTTTCCAGAGGTATTAACAATTAGTACTTGATGTTGAGATATTCCTTATTTCTTTTTACTTTTACTACAATATATGCATCCATAAATCATATAAAATTGTGAAACAGATAAACATAATATATGGTTTTAGATAATATTGAGTTTATGCATATTAATTACTTGAAGCAGTGTTTGACATATAATTAAATACTCAGTAAGCATTGCTGAGTATTATTGTTACTGTTCTGTGGCTTATCTTCCCTCTTAAAGAAATTCTTGTAAAATTTATCCAAGATACATATAGATCTGTTTGTTTCGCTTGATGTTATCACTATTTTTAAGCTAGCCATTCTGACAGGTGTGTGGTCACATCTCATTTGCATTTCCCTAATGGATATTTTGCATTTTAATTTGCATTTCACTAATGGCATAGGAAGATGAACACTGTTTCATGTCTTTATTTGTATGTCCTCTTCTGTGAAATGTCTGTTCATGTCTTTTGCTCATTTTTAATTGGATTAAAAAAATTTACTGTTAAGATTTGATAACTCATTATATAGTCTAGATACAAGTCCTCTGTCAAATATGTGGTCTGCAAATATTTTCTTCTACTCTGTAGCTTGTTTTTTAATCCTTCTTCACAGAGTCTTCTGCCGAGCATAAATCTTCAATTTTAATGAGGTCCAGTTTATGAATTTTTACCTTTATGAAACATGCTTTTGGTCTGAAGCAAGTCTGAAGACTCTTCACTTAGCTCTTCACTCTTCACTTTTTCTATCAATGTCAAATTTTTAAAACAAAATTTGTATTTTTATTTTATCTCCTTTATTTAATAGAAAGTTTTAAAATACCCTGCAACTTTCCCAGCCCGTTTTGCTACTTTGTTGGCTATGTGACTGGTTCTATTTTCTCCTATGATATTTTTTCTCAAAATTTTACAGTTTTACACTTTACACTTCAATCCATGATCCATTTTAAGTTTTTGTTTTTGTTTAAGACGGAGTCTTGCTTTTGTCACCCAGACTAGAGTGCAATGGCTTGATTTTGGCTCACTACAACCTCTGCCTCCTGGGTTCAAGCGATTCTCCTGCCTCAGCCTCCTGAGTAGCTGGGATTCCAGGCGTCTGTCACCATGCCCAGCTAATTTTTGTATTTTTAGTAGAGACAGGGTTTCACCATGTTGCCCAGGCTGGTCTTGAACTGTAGACCTCAGGTGATCCACCCGCCTCGGCCTCCTAAAGTGCTGGGATTACAGGCATGAGCCACAGCGCCCAGCTGAGTTTTTTCAAAATACGTAAGGCATGAGGTTTGGGTATGGTTCATTCTTCTGCTTACAGTCATCCAATTACTATTTGTTGAAGAAGCGATCCTTCCTTCATGATATTGCTTTTGAAATTTTACTGTTGGGCACATTTGTGTGGTTCAAATTCTGTTTCATTGATCTATGTGTCTGTTCCTATGCTAATACCACATTGTCTTGATTACTGTAGTTACATAATAACACTCAACATTGAGTAGGCTGACTCCTTCTGCTTTATTTTTCTTTTTCAAAATCACTTAGCTATTATAGACCCTGTGACATTTCACATTAATTTTAAAATAAGTTTGTCCATGTCTGCAAAAAACTTTTCTTGGACTTTGATAGCAACTGCATTAAATCACTTGGAGGAGAATTGTTATCTTTACTATGTTGAATCTATGAACATGGTGTGTTTCCACACTTATTTAGGTCTTCCTTGATTTTTGTAATCAGCATTTTATCATTTTCGGCACATAAATAGTGTAAATGTTTTTGTTACATTTATATCTAGGTAGTTTATTATCTATGGAATGACTGTAAATGGGATTTTTAAATTGTTGCTTTCCGCATGTTTGTTGTTAGTATATAGAAGTGTGATTAATCTTTAGATGTTAATGCTGTATACTGTAACTTTGTTGTCACAGTTCTAAGTTGATCTTTATGCATGAATGTTGTAGAGCACAACCTTGCTGTCACAACTGTACACACACACACACACATACTTCTTAGTTCCAGGATATTTTAATTTTAATAAATTCTTTGTTATTTTTTAATGTAAACAACGATGCCATCTGAAAATAGAGACAGTTTTATTTTCTTTTTTCTAATTCATATGCCTTATTTTTCTCTTGACTTACTGCAGTGGCTAGAACTTCCAGTAGTTTACTAAATAAGAGTAGTAAAAGCAAAAATCCTTATCTCATGCCCAGTCTTAGGGGGAAGGCATTCAGTCTGTCACCATGATGTTCCTTATAAATTGAAAAAGTTACCCTCTATTTCTAGTTGCCTGAGAGTTTTTATCATGAATGTTTACCACAGATGTTAGATGCAGAAATGCTCTTTCTGCATCAATTGATATAACAATAGGATTTTTTCGTTAGCTTGTTGAACATGGTAGATTACATCGACTGCTTTAAAAATATTGAACTAGCATTGCATGTCTACAGTGAATCCCAATTTGTTGTGGTGTGTAATTCTTTTTGCACATTGGTAGATTCTACTCGATAATAGGTTGGAGCAAAAGTAACTGTGGTTTTTGCAAAAAACCAGTTACTTTTGCTCCAACCTAATAATATTTTTGTTTAGATTTTTGTATCTATATTCAAGAGCTATGTTGTTCTTTCTTTTATCATACTGTCTTCATCTGCTTTTGTTATCAGGATAATACAAGTTTCATAAAATGAATTTAAAAGTATGCACTTCTCTTCCATCTTCCAGAAGAAATTGTGTAAAACTGGTGCTAATTCTTCCTTAAACATTTGATAGAATTCTCTCATGAAACCATCTGAACCTGATTTAATTTTCAGGAGCTACTGTGAATTTAATTTATTTAACAGATATAGGAGTGTTTATTTTTTCCTTGGTTGAATTTTGGTAGTTTGTGCTTTTTGAGGAATTGGTCCATGTCTTTTAAGCTGTCAAAATTATGAGTAAAAATGTGTTCACAATATTCTCCTTATCTTTTCAATGGCTGCAGAATCTGTATTGGCAGCCTCTGTTTAATTCCTGGTTTTCATTATTTGTTCTTCTTTCATTTAATGTTTGCCAGTCTTGCTAGAGCTTGATCAACTTTCTTAAATATTTTTGAAGAATCAGCTTATCCTTTCATTGATTTTCTCTATTGCTTTCCTGTTTTCAATGTCGTTGATTTCTACTGTTTATTATTTCATTCTTTCTGCTTGCCTTGGGTTTATTTTGCTCTTTTAAATTTTTATTATTATGTTTAATTGACCTATAATAGTTGTACGTATTTACGAAGTACTGTGTGATATTTTGATACATGTATGCAATGTATAATGATAAAAATCAGAGTAATTAGCATAAGCATCATCTCAAATGTTTATCATTTCTTTGTGTTGGAAACATTCAAAATCTGCTCTTCTAGGTATGTGAAAATATACAATAAATTGTTGTTAACTAAAGTAATTTTATAGTGGTACAGGATTTTTTCTATACCACATCTACATAGGACTTTTTTCTCCTAGGCAGATGTATTTTTATATCTGTTAACCAAGCTTTGGCTATCCTCCCTCCATGCTTATTTTCCCTGCCACTTTTCCCCACCATTAGTAACCACTATTTTACTCTCTACTTCTATGAGATCAAATTTTTAGTTCTTACACATGAGAGAGAATATGAGACATTTTCTTTTCTGTGCCTGGCTTGTTTTATCTAACATAATGTTCACCAAGCTCATCCACGTTGCCATGAATGACAGAATTTCATTCTTTTTTATGGCTAAACCGTACTCTATCATGTACATATACCACGTTTTCTGTATCCATTCATCTATTTGTGGACACCTAAGGTGATTCCATATCTTGGCTATTAGGAATAGTGCTGCAATAAATGTGGGAGTGCAGATACTTCTTCCGCATATTGATTTCTTTTACTTTGGATATATACCTAGTAGTGGGATTGTTGGGTAGTATGATAGTTCATTTTATTTCTATTTTTTTAGGACGCTCCATACTGTTTTCCATAATGGCTATACTAATTTACATTCCCACCTACAGTGTGCAAGAGTTCCCTTTTCTCCACATCCTTGCCAGCATTTGTTATCTTTGTCTTTTTAATAATAGCCATTCTAATTGGGGTGAGATGATATGTCATTGTGGTTTTGATTTACATTTCCCTCATGATTAGTGATGATGAACATTTTTTTTCCACATACGCTTGCCATTTGTATGACTTCTTTTGACAAATGTCTATTAAGTTCATTTGCCCATTTTAAAATCAGATTATTTGCTTGTTTTTTGCTGTTGAGTTGCTTTAGTTACTTTTATGTTCTGAATATTAATCTCTTGCCAGTTGAATAATTTGCGAAGATTTTCTCCCATTCTGAAGGTTGTTTATTCACTCTGTTGATTGTTTCCTTTGATGTGCAGAAGGTGTTTAGGTTGACGTAATCCTATTTTCCTTTTTTGATTTCTGAGATGGAGTCTCGCTCTGTTGCCCAGGCTGGAGTGCAGTAATGTGATCTAGGCTCACTGTAACCTCCACCTCCTGGGTTCAAGCGATTCTTCTGCCTCAGCCTCCCGAGTAGCTGGGACTACAGCAACTTGCCACCACGCCCGGCTAATTTTTGTATTTTTAGTAGAGATGGGGATTCACCATGTTGGCCAGGCTAGTCTCAAACTCCTGACCTCAGGTGATCCACCTGCCTTGGCCTCCCAAAGTGCTGGGATTACAAGCGTGAGCCACTGTGCCCGGCCCCATTTTTTCTATTTTTGCTTTTGCTGTCTGTGCTTTTGAGGTCCTCTCCATAAAAATCATTGTTCAGACCAATGTCCTGAAGCATTTCCCCTATATTTTTTTCCAGAAGTTTCATAGATTCAGGTATTACATTTAAATCCTTAATCCCTTTTAAGTTGTTTTTTATATAATGAGAGATAGGTGTCTAGGTTCATTTTCTGCATTAAAATATTCAGTTTTTCTGGCACCATTCATTAAAGGGACTGTCCTTTTCCCCAGTAAATGTTATTGGTACCTTTGCCAAAAGTTTGTTGGTTGTAGATATGTGGATTTATTTCTAGATTCTCTATTCTGTTCCATTGGTCTATGTGTTTTTATGTCAATACCATACTGTTTTGGCTACTATAGTTTTACGGTACATTTTGAAGTCTGGTAGTGTGATACCTCCAACCTTGTTCTTTTTGCTCAGGATTGCTTTGGTTATTCTGCATCTTTTCTAGTTTCATAAAAATTTCAGGATTTTTTTTTCTATTTCTGTGATAACTGTCATTAGTATTTTGATAAGGATTCCATTTTAGGTCACTTTTTGTAGTATAGTCATTTTCACAATATTACTTCTTCTAATCCATGAGCATGAGAAAACTTTCCAATTTTCTGTATCTTCTTCATTTTCTTTCACACCTGTTTTATAGTTTCCCTTGTAGAGATCTTTCACCTCCTTGGTTAAATTTATTTATATGTATTATTTTGTAGCTATTGTAAATGAAATTGTTTTCTTAATTTCTTTTCCCACTAGTTTTTTGTGGGTGTATAGAAATGCTATTACATTTGTATGTCAGTTTTTACCTGCAACTTTACTGAATTCATTTATCACTCCTAAGAGTTTTTTTGTGGCGCTTTTAGGGTTTTCTATATATAAGATCATGTCGTCTGCAAGCAGAGACAATCTGATTCTTCCTTTTCAATTTGGATGCCCTTTATTTTTTTTTCTCTTGCATAATTGTTCTGTCTAGGACATTTAGTACTAAGCTGAATAACAATGGTGAAAGTGAGCATCCTTGTCTGAGAGGAAAGCTTTACACTTTTCCTTGTTCAGTATGATGTTGACTATGGGTTTCTCATGTATAGCCTTCATTTTGTTAAGATATACAAGATAATTTATTAAACAAATATTCACTGAATACCAACTACACGCTAGGCACTGGTTTAGGTGTTCTGGATACATTATTAAGTAAAAGGAATCATGTCCCTGCCTCCATGGTGTTACCTGATAAGAAGGCGGCACCTGGCACATATGAATGACTGACTAAATGAATGACACTAAATTTCCAATGCTAAGCACACAGAGTGATTGACACATAGCATGTACTTACTCCTATAATCTTTATAATAACTCTAGAGGAATACACAAAAATACGTATTTTACTAAGGAAGAAACTGAGGCGTTGGAAGAGTGTAGATTACTTAAAGTCACCTACTTGGGAAAAATGGTGGATAGGAGTCAGGACTAACTTGCAGCTTTCACTTGGATGGACAGAGTAGCATGTGGAGAACCACTCGTGAACTCTTGTTCCAAGAACTATTGGAGAAACATACCAAGAAAGCCAAAAGAATCCAAAGACCTTCTGAAGGAAGTGGACTGATGCTGCAGGCTCTGTGGGACAGCCAAGAACTCTGAAGACAAAGGACATAATGTCTTGGGAGCTCTATGGCCCCGTCCATCTCCTCATCCTCTCCATACAGTCACAGCTGATGCACTCTTGAAAGTGACACCTCTTGGCTGGAGGCCAACCAACACAAAACCAGCACACTTAACAAAAATACAACTGAGGACCCTCACAGAGTTCACTTCACTCCCCTCCTACCCCCACTGGAGTAGGTGCTCATGTCCACGGTTGAGAGACCTGAAGATGGATCACAAGTGTCTTTGCAGATACTCTCCAGTACCACCCCAGAGCCTGGTAGCTCTGCTGGGTGGCTAGATCCTGAAGAGAAATAACAATCACTGCAGTTTGGTTCTCAAGAAGCCCCATCCCTAGGGGAAAAGGGAGAGCACCCCATCAAGGGAGTACCCCACGGGACAAAAGAATCTGAACAGCAGCCCTTAAGTCCCATATCTTCCCTCTGACACACTCTCCCCAAATGATAAGGAATCAGAAAATATGGTAATTCTGGCAATATGACAAAACAAGGTTCTCTAATATCCCCAAAAGGTCACACTAGCTAACCAGCAATAGATCCAAATGAAGACAAAATCTGTAAATTGCCAGAAGAAGGATTCAGCAGGTCAATTATTAAGTAATCAAGGAGGCACTAGAGAAACGTGAAGTCCAGCTTAAAAAAATTAAAAAAAAAAAAAAAAAGAGAATAGGAATAGAAAATCTCCAGTGAAACAGACAGCATAAATAAAAAACAATCACAACTTCTGGAAATCAAGAATACATGTAGAGAAATGCAAAATGCACTGGAAAGTCTCAGAAATAGAATCAAACAAGTAGAAGAAAGGACTTCAGAGACTGAAGACAGGGTTCTCAAATTAAATCAATCTGACAAAGACAAAGAACAAAGAATTTAAAAAATGAACAAAGCCTCCAAGAAGTTTGGGATTATGTTAAATAACCAAACTTAAGAACAATTCGTGTTTCTGAAGAAGGGAAATCTAAAAGTCTGGAAAACATATTTGAGGCAATAATCAAGGAAAACTTCCCTGGACTTGTTAAAGATCTAGACATTCAAATACAAGTTCAAAAAACACCTGGAAAATTCACCACAAAAAGATCATCACCTAGGCACATAATCATCAGGCTATTTAAAGTCAGGACAAAGAAAATAATCTTAAGAGTTGTGAGGCAAGAGCATCAGGTAACCTATAAAGGAAAACCTATCAGATTAACAGCAGATTTCTCAGCCGAAATCATACAAGCTAGAAGGGATTGGGGTCCTATCTTTAGCCTCCTTAAACAAAATCGTTTTCAGCCAAGAATTTTGTGTGCAGCAAAACTAAGCTTCATAAATGAAGGAAAGCTACAGTCTTTTTCAGACAAACAAATGCTGAGAGAATTTGCCACTACCAAGCCAGCATTACAAGAACTGCTAAAAGAAGCTCTAAATCTTGAAACAAATCCTCAAAACACAACAAAATGGAATCTCCTTAAAGCATAAATCTCACAGGACCTATAAAACAATAATACACAAAAAAGCAAGGTATTCAGGCAACAAACAGCACAATGAATAAAACAGTACCTCACGTCTTCATACTAATGATGAATATAAATGGCCTAAATGCTCCACTTAAAATATACAGAATGGCAGAATAGGTAAGAACTCACCAACCAAGTATCTGCTGTCTTCAAGAGAATCATTTGACACATAAGGACTCACATAAACTTAAGGTAAAGGGGTGGACAAAGATTAAAGCTACAACAGTTAAAAAAAGTCAAAGAGGGACATTATTTAATAATAAAAGGACTAGTCCAACAGGAAAACATCACACATCCAAATATATATGCACATAACACTGGAGTTCCCAAAATCATGCAATAATTACTACTGGACCTAAGAAATGAGACAGACAGCAATGCAATAATAATGGGGGACTTCAATGTTCCACTGACAGCACTAGACAGGTCATCAAGACAAAAAGTCCACAAAGAAACAATGAACTTAAACTATACCCTAGAACAAATGGACTTAACAAATATTTACAGAACATTCCACCCAAACAACTGCAGAATATACATTCTTTTCATGAGCACATGGAACATTCTCCAAGAGAGACCATATGATAGGCCACAAACAAGCCTCAACAAATTTAAGAAAATCAAAATTATAGCAAGGACTCTCTCAGTTCGCAGTGGAATAAAATTGGAAATCAACTCCAAAAGGAACCCTCAAAACCACGCAAATACATGGAAATTAAATAACCTGCTCCTGAATGATCATTGGATCAACAATGAAATCAAGATGGAAGTTTAAAAAATTATTTGAACTGAACAATAATAGTGATACAACATATCAAAACCTTTGAGATACAGCAAGAGTAGTACTAAGAGGAAAGTTCATAGCATTAAATGCCTATATCAGAAAGTCTGAAAGAGCACAGGTGGACAATCCAAGGTCACATGTGAAGGAGCTAGAGAAACAAGAAAAAACCAAACCTACACCCAGCAGAGGAAAACAAATAGCCAAGATTCGAGCAGAACAAAATACAATGGAAACAAACAAAAAACAATATAAAAGATAAATGAAACTAAAAGCTGGTTCTTTGAAAAGATAAATAAAATTGATAGACCATTAGTGTGATTAACGACAAAAAGAAAAGAGAAGATCCAAATAAGCTCAATGAGAAACGAAATGGGAGGTATTACAACTGATACCACAGAAATACAAAAGATCATTCAAGGATGCTATGAACACTTTTACACACATAAACTAGAAAACCTAGAGGAGACAGATAAATTCCTGGAAATACACAACCTTCCTAGATTAAACCAGGAAGAAATAGAAACCCTGAACAAAGTGATAACACATAGTGAGATTGAAATGGTTATTAAAACGTTACCAACAAAAACAATGTGCGGGGCCAGATGAATTCACAGCTGAATTCTATCAGACATTTAAAGAAGAATTGGGACCAATCCTACTGAGACACTGTTCCAAAAGATAAAGAAACAGGGAATCTTCCCCAAAACAGTCTATGAAACCAGTATCACGCTAATATCAAAACCAGAAAAGGACATAACAAAAAAAGAAAACTACAGACAAATATCCCTGATGAACATAGATGCAAAAATCCTCAACAAAATACTATCTAAGGGAATCCAGCAGCATATCAAAAAAAAAAAAAAATCCACCATTATTAAGTGGGTTTCATAACAGGGATGCAGGGATGATTTAACATACGTAAGTCAATAAATGTGATACACCACATAAACAGAATTAAAAACAAAAACCACATGATCATCTCAATAGATGCAGAAAAAGCATTTGACAAAATCCAGCATTGCTTTATGATTAAAACCCTCAGCAAAATCAGCATAGAAGGGACATACCTTAAGGTAATAAAAGCCATCTATGACAAACCCACAGCCAACATTCTACTGAATGGGAAAAAAGTTGAAAGCACCCACACTGACAACTGGAACAAGAGAAGGATGCCCACTTTCACCACTTCTATTCAACATAGTACTAGAAGTCTTAGCCAGAGCAATCAGACAAGAAAAAGAAATAAAGGGCATCCAAATTGGTAATGAGGAAGTCAAACTGTTGCTGTTTGCTGATGACATGATTGTATACTTAGAAAACCCTAAAGACTAATTGAAAAAAGCTCCTAGAACTGGGAAATGAATCCAGCAAAGTTTCTGAATACAAAATCAACGTACATAAATCAGTAGCTCTGTTATACACCAATAGCAACCAAGCCGAGAATCAAATCGAGACCTCAATCCCTTTTATAATAGCTGCAAAAAGAAACAAAAAAACCAAAAAAACAAACAAAAAAAAAACACTATAAAATACTTAGGACTATACCTAACCAAGGAGCTGAAGGAGCTCTACAAGGAAAAGTAAAAACACTTCTGAAAGAAATCATAGACGACATAAACAAATGGAAACACATCCCATGCTCATAGATGGGTAAAATCAATATTGTGAAAATGATCACACTGCCAAAAGCAATGTACAAATTCAATGCAATTCCCCTGAAAATACCACCACCATTTTTCAGAGAACTAGAGAAAACAATCCTAAAATTCATCTGGAATCAAAAAAGAGCCTGCATAGCCATAGCAAGACTAAGCAAAAAGAACAAATCTGGAGGCATTGCATTACCTGACTTCATACTATACTGTAAGGCCATAGTCACCAAAACAGCATCATACTGGTATAAAAATAGGCACACAGACCTATGGAACAGAATAGAGAACTCAAAAATAAAGCTAAATACTTATAGCCAACTGATCTTTGACAAGGCAAACAAAAACATAAAGTGGGGAAAGGACACCCTATTCAACAAATGGTACTGGGATAACTGGCAAGTCACATGTAAAAGAATGAAACTGGATCCTCATCTCTCACCCTATACAAAAATCAACACAAGATGGATAAAAGACTTAAATCTAAGACCTGAAACCATAAAAATTCTAGAAGATAACACTGGAAAATCCCTTCTAGACACTGGCTTAGGCAAAGACTTCATGACCAAAACCCCAAAGGCAAATGCAATAAAAACAGACATAAATAAATGGGAATTAATTAAACTAAAAGCTGCTGCACAGCAAAAGAAATAATCCGAAGATTAAACAGACAACCCAGAGAGAGAAAATCTTCGCGATGTATACATCTGACAAAGGACTAATATCCAGAATCTACAAGGAACTCAAAACAAATTAGCAAGAACAAAACAAACACTCCCACCAAAAAGTGGGCTGAGGACACTAATAGACAATTATAAAGAGATAATATACAAATGACCAACAAACATGTGAAAAAATGCTCAACATCACTAATTATCAGGGAAGTGTAAATAAAAACCATAATGCCATACCACATCACTCCTGTAGGAATGGCCATAATCAAAAAATCAAAAAATAATAGATGTTGGAATGGATGTGGTGTAAATGAAACACTTTTACATTGTTGGTGGGAATGAAAACTACTACAACCACTATGGAAAACAGTGCAGAGATTCCTTAAAGAACTAAAAGCAGATCTACCATTTGATCTAGCAATGCTCCTCCTGGGTATCTACCCAGAGAAAAAGAAGTCATTATACAAAAAAGATAGCTGCACACACATGTTTATAGCAGCATAATTCGCAATTGCGAAAATATGGAACCAGCCCAAATGCCCATCAATCAACTAGTGAATAAAAAAATGTGATATACATACACAGATACACACATATACATATACACAGACACACAGACACACACATATATCATAGAATACTACTCAGCCATAAAAAGAAATGGAATAATGGCATTTGCAGCAACCTGGATGGTACTGGAGACCATTATTCTAAATGAAGTAACTCGGGAGTGGAATACCAAACTTCATAGGTTCTCACTCATTAGTGGGAGCTAAGCTATGAGGATGCAAAGGAGTAAGAATGATACAGTGGACTTTGGGGGCTTTGGGGGAAGGGTGAGAGGGGGTGAGAAATAAAAGACTACATATTGGGTACAGCGTACACTGCTCGGGTGATGGGTGCACCAGAATCTCGGAAATCGCCACTAAAGAACTTAATCTAACCAAACACTAACTGTTTCCTCAAAACCAATTAAAATTTAATAAAACAAAGGGGGAAGGAATATATTAACCAATGGCAAATGTTGATCTTTTCAGCAAATGGTTCTGTATTAATTGGGTATCCATACAGGGAAAAATAAATTTTGGTACAAACTACAAATTATATGCAGATGATTTCAGATGACTTGTAGATCTAAATATACAATGTAAAACAATAAACCTTCTAGAAAAATCATAAAATAAAATCTTTATGACTTTAGGGTAGACAGATTTCTAAACAGGATGTTAGAAGAACTAATAATAAGAATATGTTAAACTTGATTAAAATTAGGAATTTTAGTTTTGAAAATATACACAGAATGTAAAGCAAATGAGGAAAAATGTTAATCTGGGGATACACTGAAAGCATATATAATTCTTTATTTTTTTTTTACAATTTTTGTAATTTTGAAATTATATGGAAATAAAAAGTTGCTAAAACACATACACACATACATCAGACTGTTTTAACTTAAAAATGTTATTCTCAAAATGGCCAGTAAGAAAATAACTCAAAAATACAGTAAAATAAAGAACAAAGTAATTAAAATAGTATACTAGAAAATGTTTTTATTAAACAAAGGATAGAAGTAATGGAGGAATAATGGGGGGAAACCCACAAGACATATAGAAAAAAATCACAAAGTGGCTACATAAATAATACCTTATCAGTAACTACATAATATAAATGGACTAAACACTACAATTAAAGGGAAGAGACATCTTAATAACTTCTACTTTAAGAAACTAGAAAAAAAACAAACTAAACTAAACCCAAACAAAGGAAATGATAAAGATTAGAGTATTTTCTATTTCAACGAAATAGAAAATAAACTAACGGCTTTCCAAAAAAAAAAACACACAAGACAAAACAAAAAAACACTAATGGAACTGAAATCTGGTTCTTTGGAAAAGTGACAAAAATTATAAAACTTTAGCTAGATTGTCCAAAAAAAAAAAAAAGAAACTCAAATTATTAAATTTGAAATGAAAGAGAAAACACTACTACCAACTTTACAGAAATAAAAGGATTATAAAAGAATAGTATAACGAATTTTATGCCAACAAATTAGATATTCTGGATGAAACGGACAAATTAGTAGAATTATGTAAATTATCAACACTATTCAAGAGGAAATAGAAAATCTGAAAAGGACTTTCATAAGTGAAAAGATTGAATTAGTAATGTAAATAATAATCTAAAAAATACTCACAAAGTAAAGCCCAGACTCAGATGGCTTCATTGATTAATTTTACCATTCAGAGAAGGGCTAATAACAATCTTTTGCAAACTCTTCCAAAAGACAGAATAGAGGGAAACGCTACCCAATGCTTTCTAGCAAGCATTATCCTGACACCAAAACCAATGACATCATAAGAAAGAAAACTACATATCAATATCCTTCATAAATACAGACACAGAAATCCTCAACAAAACGCTAGGAACAGAATCCAGCAACATATACAAGTATTATATACATCACGACCAAGTAGGATTTATGCCAGGAATGCAAGGATGGTCCAACATAACAAAAATCCGTCTAAAATATAATATTAATAGAATAAAAGATAAAACTTATATGATCATCTTAATATATTCAGAAAAAGTATTTGATAAAATTCAGTACCCTTTCATGATAAAAATATTCAACAAACTATGAATGGAAGGAGGTGTCCCCCTAATTTTGTGAAGAATGATGTTGGTAATTTAATAGAAATTGCAGTGAATCTACAAATTGCTTTGGGCAGTATGGACATTTTAACAATATTGACTCTTCCAATCCATGAGCATGGAATGTTTTTCCATTTGTTCGTGCCATCTATGATTTCTTTCAGCAATGTTTTGTACTTCTCCTTGTAGAAATCTTTTGCCTCCTTGGTTAGATGTACCCTTAGGTATTTTATTCTTTTTGTGGTTATTGTAAATGAAATTGCATTCTTGATTTGGTTTTCATCTGGAATGTTATTAGTGGACAGAAATGCTACTGATTTTTGTACATTTACATTTATTTTGTATCCTGAAACATCACTGAAGTCATTTATCAGGGTTATGGGTCTTTTGGAAGAATCTTTAGGGTTTTCTAAGTATAGAATAATGTGGTCTGTAAAGAGAGATAATTTGACTTCCTCTTTTTCTATTTGGATGCATTTTTCTTTCATTCTCTTGCCTGATTGCTCCAGCTGGGACTTCCAGTACTATGTGGAATAGCAGTGGTGACAGTCGGCATTCTTGTCTTATTCCAGTTCATGCTTTCAGCTTTTGCCTGCTCAGTATGATGTTGGCTGTAGATTTGTCATAGATTGCTCCTATTACTTTGAGGTGTGTTCTTTCCATGGCTAGTTAGTTGAGGGTTTTTATCATGAAGGGATGTTGAATTTTATTGGATACTTTTTCTGCATCTATTGAGATGATCATATGGTTTATTTTTTAATTGTTTATGTGATGAACCGCATTTATTGATCTGCATATCATCTATGCATCCCATCAACAAAGCCTATTTGATCGTGGTCAATTAACTTTTTGATGCGCTGCTGGATTTGGTTTGTTAGTATTTTCTTGAGGATATTGGCATGTATGTCTATCTGAGATATTGGCCTGTAGCTTTCTTTTTTTGTTATGTCTTTGCTGAATTTTGGTATCAGAATGATACTGCTTTCATAGAATGAGTTAGTCAGGAAACCATCCTCCTTAATTTCTGGAATAGTTTCAGTGGATTGATACCCGCTCTTCTTCATACATCTGGTAGAATTTGGCTGTTAATCCACCTGGTCCAGAGCTCTTTTGGGTTGACAGGTTTTTAAAATTGCTGATCCAATTTCATAACATATTATATGGAGCCAAAAAAAGAATGGATAGCTAAAGCAATCCTAAGCAAAAAGAACAAAGCAAGAAACATCACATTACCTGACTTCAAACTATAGCACAAGGCTACAGTAACAAAAGCAGCATGATTCTGGTACAAAAATAGATACGCAGACCAATGGAAGAGACTAGGGAATTCAGAAATAAAGTCACTTGCCTAAAACCAACTGATCTTTGGCAAAGCAGGCAAAAATAAACAATGGGGAAAGGACACCTTATTCAATAAATGGCGCTGGATAAACTGGGTAACCATATGCAGAAGAATAAAACTTGACCTGTCTCACAATACATAAAATTAACTAAAGATGGATTAAAACTTAAATGTAAGACCTCAAACTATAAAAATCCTAGGGCACTACTGCAGCACTTTGCTTGGGACTGGCCCTGGGCCCATGAAGAAGGAAGGAAATTCCTTTGTGCTTCTTGTTTCCTCCCCCTTTTCAATGTTAAAAGATGATTTTAAAAAAAGAAAAAAAGAAGGATCTGGCAAGATGGCTGAATAGGAACAGCTCTGGTCTGCAGCTCCCAGTGAGACCAATGCAAAAGGTGGGTGATTTCTGCATTTCCAATGGAGGTACCCAGTTCTTCTCACTAGGACTGGTTAGACAGTGGGTGCAGCCCATGGAGGACGAGCAGAAGCAGGGTGGGATGTTGCCTCACTCCGGAAGCAGAAAGGGCTTGGGACCTCCCTCCCCTAGCCAAGGGAAGCCATGAGGGACTGTGCCATAAGAGACAGTGCTATCTGGCCCAGATACTACGCTTTTCCCATGGTTTTCCAACCCACAGACCAGGAGATTCCCTCAGGTGCTTACACCACCAGAGCCCTGGGTTTCATGCACAAAACTGGGTGGTTGTTTGGGCAGATACTGAGTTAGCCGCAGCAGATTTTTTTTTTTTCTTTTTCGTACCCCAGTGGCACCTGGAACCCTAGCAAGACAGAACTATTCACTCCCCTGGAAAGGGGGCTGAAGCGAGGGAGCAAAGTGGTCTTGTTCAGTGGGTCCCACCCGTGCAAAGCCCAGCAAGCTAAGATCCACTGGCTTGAAATCCTTGCCACCAGCATGGCAGTCTGAAGTCAACCTGGGATGCTCAAGCTTGGTTAAGGTGGGGGGCATCTGCCATTACTGAGGCTTGGGTAGGCAGTTTTCCCCTCACAGTGTAAACAAAGTCGCAGGAAAGTTCAGACTGAGCAGAACCCACTGCAGTGCAGCAAAGCTGCTGAAGCCAGACTGACTCTCTAGATTCCTCCTCAGTGGGCAGGGCATCTCTGAAAGAAAGGCAGCAGCTCCAGTCAGGGGCTTATAGATAAAATTCCCATCTCCCTGGGACAGAGCACATGGCGGAAGGGGTGGCTGTGGGAGCAGCTTCAGCAGACTTAAACATTCCTGCCTGCCAGCTCTGAAGAGAGCAGCAGATCTTCCAGCACAGAGCTCGAGCTCTGCTAAGGAACAGACTGCCTTCTCAAGTGAGTCCCTAACCCCTGTGCCTCCTGACTGGGAGATACTTCCCAGCAGGGGTCGACAGAAACCTTATACAGGAAAGTTCCAGCTGGCATCTGGCAGGTGGCCCTCTGGAAGGAAGCTTCCAGGGCAAGGAGCAGGCAGCAATCTTTGCTGTTCTACAGCCTCCGCTGGTGATACCCAGGCAAACGGGGTCAGAAATGGACCTCCAGCAAACTCCAGCAGACCTGCAGAAGAGGGGGCCTGACTGTCATAATAAAAACAGAAAAAACAAACAGAAAGCAATAGCATTGACATCAACAAAAAGGATGCCCACGTGAAAGCCTCATCCAAATGTCATCAGCCTCAAAGATCAAAGGTAGACATATCCACACAGATGAGGAAAAAATAGTGCAAAAATGCTGAAAATTCCAAAAACCAGAATGCCTCTTCTCCTCCAAAGGATCACAATTCCTTTCCAGCCAGGGAGCAACACTGGATGAAGAATGAGTTTGACGAATTGACAGTAGGCTTCAGAAGGTGGGTAATAACAAACTCCTCCGAGTTGAAGGAGCATGTTCTAACCTAATGCAAAGAAGCTAAGAACCTTGATAAAGGGTTACAGGAACAGCTAACTAGAATAAACAGTTTTTAAAAAAACATAAACGACCAGATGGAGCTGAAAAACACAGCACGAGAACTTTGTGAAGCATACACAAGTATAAATAGCCGAATCAATCAAGTGGAAGAAAGGACATCAGAGATTGAAGATCAACTTAATAAAATAAAGCACAAAGACAAGATTAGAGGAAAAAAGAATGAAAAGAACTGAACAAGGCCACCAAGAAATATGGGACTATGTGAAAAGACCAAACCTACAATTGATTGGTGTACCTGAGAGTGATGGGGAGAACGGAACCAAGTTGGAAAACACACTTGAGGATATTATCCAGGAAAATATCTCCAATTTAGCAAGACAGGCCAACATTCAAATTCAGGAAATACAGAGAACACCACTAAGATACTCCTTGAGAAGAGCAACTCCAAGACATACAATCATCAGATTCACAAAGGATGAAATGAAGGAAGCCATGTTAAGGGCAGCCAGAGAGAAAGATCAGGTTACCTACAAAAGGAAGCCTATTAGACTAATAGCAGATATCTCTGCAGAAGCCCTACAAGACAGAAGAGAGTGGGGCCAATATTCAACATTCTTAAAGAAAAGAATTTTCAACCGAGAATTTCATATCCAGCCAAACTAAGCTTCATAAACAAAGGAGAAATAAAATCCTTTAGAGACAAGCAAATGCTGAGGGATTTTGGCACCACCAGGCTTGCCTTACAAGAGCTCCTGAAGGAAGCACTAAATATGGCAAGTAAAACAGGTACCAGCCCCTGCAAACCCGCCGTTGCAAAAATATACCAAAATATAAAGACCAACGACACTATGAAGAAACCAAATCAACTAATGTGCAAAATAACCAGCTAGCATCATAATGACAGGATCAAATTCACACATAACAATATTAACCCTAAATGTAAATGGGATAAATGCCCCAATTAAAAGGCACAGACTGGCAAATTGGATAAAGAGTCAAGATCCATCTGTGGATTCAGGAGACCCATCTCACATGCAAAGACATACATAGGCTCAAAATAAAAGGGATGGAGGGATATTCACCAAGCAAATGGAAAGCAAAAAACAGCAGGGCTTGCAATCCCAGTCTCTGATAAAAGTCTTTAAACCAACAAAGATAAAAAACGACAAAGAAGGGCATTACATAATGGTAAAGGGATCAATGCAACAAGAAGAGCTAACTATCCTGAATATATATTCACCCAATACAGGAGCACCCAGATTGATAAGGCAAGTTCTTAGAGACCTACAAAGAGACTTAGACTCCCACACAATAATAGTGGAACACTTTAACACCTCACTTTCAATATTAGACGGATCAATGAGACAGAAAATTAACAACGATATTCAGGACTTGAACTCAGCTCTAGACCAAGTGAACCTAATAGACATCTACAAAACTCACCACCCCAAATCAACAGAATATACATTCTTCTCAGAATCACATCACACTTATTCTAAAATTGACCACATAATTGGAAGCAAAACACTCCTCAGCAGAGGCAAAAGAATGAAAATCATGGGAAACAGTCACTCAGACCACAGTGCAATCAAATTAGAACTTAAGATTAAGAAACTCACTCAAAACCACACAACTACATGGAAACTGAACAATCTGCTCTTGAATGACTACTGGGCAAATAACGAAATTAAGGCAGAAATAAGTAAGTTCATTGAAACCAATGAGAAGAAAGACAGAACACACCAGAATCTCTGGGAGACAATTAAAGCAGTGTTTAGAGAGAAATTTATAGCACTAAATGCCCACATCAGAAAGTGAGAAAGATCTAAAATCGACACTGTAACATCACAATTAGAAGAACTAAAGAATCAAGAGCAAACAAATTCAAAAGCTGGTAGAAGACAAGAAATAACTAAGATCAGAGCAGAACTGAAGAAGATAGAGACATGAAAAATCCTTCGAAAAATCAGTAAATCCAGGAGCTGGTTTTTTGAAAAGATTAACAAAATAGACCACTAGCCAGACTAATGAAGAAGAAAAGAGAGAAGAATCAAATAGATACAATGAAAAATGATAAAGAAGGTATCACCACTGATCCCACAGAAATACAAACTACTATCAGAGAATACTATAAACACCTCTATGCAAATAAACTAGAAAATCTAGAAGAAATGACTGAATTCCAGGACACATACACCCTCCCAAGACTAAACCAGGAAGAAGTCAAAACCCTGAATAGACCAACAACCAGTTCTGAAATTGAGGCAGTAATTAATAGCCTACCAACCAAAAAATGTCCAGGACCATACAGATTCACAGTCGAATTCTATCAGAGGTACAAAAAGGGGCTGGTACCGTTCCTTCGGAAACTAGACCAAACAATAAAAAAAAGAGGAACTCCTCCATAACTCATTTTATGAGGCCAGCATCATCCTGATACGAAAACCTGGCAGAGACACAACAAAAAATAAGAAAATTTCAAGCCAATATCCCTGATGAACATCGATGCAAAAATCCTCAATAAAATACTGGCAAACCAAATCCAGCAGCACATCAAAAAGCTTATCCACCACAATCAAATCGGCTTCATCCCTGGGATGCAAGGCTGGTTCAACGTATGCAAATCAATAAATGTAATCCATCACATAAATATAACCAATGACAAAAACCACATGATTATCTTAATAGATGCAGAAAAGGCCTTGTACAAAATTCAACACCACTTCATGCTAAAAAAAAAACACTTGATAAACTAGGTGTTGATGGAACCTATCTCAAAATAATGAGAGCTATTTATGACAAACCCACACCCAATATCATACTGAATGGGCAAAAATTGGAAGTATTCCCTTTGAAAACTAGCACAAGACAAGGATGCCCTCTCTCACCACTCCTATACAACATAGCATTGGAAGTTCTGGCCACTGCAATCAGGCAAGAGAAAGAAATAAAGGGTATTCAGATAGGAAGAGAGGAAGTAAAATTGTCTCTTTTTGCAGATGACATGACTGCATATTTAGAAAACCCCATAGTCTCAGTCCAAAAACTCCTTAAGCTGATAAGCAACTTCAGCAAAGTCTCAGGATACAAAATCAATGGGAAAAATTATAAGCATTCCTATACACCAATAATAGACAAACAGAGAGCCAAATCATGAGTGAACTCCCATTCACAACTGCTACAAAGGGAATAAAATACCTAGGAATACAACTTAAAAGGGATGTGAAGAAATTCTTCAAGGAGAACTACAAACCACTGCTCAAGGAAATAAGAGAGGACACAACAAGTGGAAAAGCATTCCATGGTCATGGATAGGAAGAATCATTATCATGAAAATGGCCATACTGCCCAAAGTAACTTACAGATTCAATGCTATTCCCATCACACTACCATTGACTTTCTTCACAGAATTAGACAAAAACTACTTTAAATTTCATATGGGACCAAAAGAGAGCCTGTATAGCCAAGACAATCCTAAGCAAAAAGAACAATGCTGGAGGCATCATGCTATCTGACTTCAAACTATACCACAAGGCTACAGTAACCAAAACAGCATGGTACTGGTACAAAAACAGATATATAGACCAATGGAACAGAACAGAGGCCTCAGAAATAATGCCACACATCTACAGTCATCTGATCTTTGACAAACTTGACAATTGACAAACTTGACAAAAACAACCAATGGGGAAAGGATTTCCTACTTAATAAACGGTATTGGGAAAACTGGCTAGCCATATGCAGAAAACTGAAACTGGACCCCTTCCTTGTATCTTACAGAAAAATAACTCAAGATGGATTAAAGACTTAAACATAAGATATAAAACCATAAAAGTCCTAGAAGAAAACGTAGGCAATACCATTCAGGACACAGGCATGGGCAGAGACTTCATGACTAAAACACCAAAAGCAACTGCAACAAAAGCCAAAATTGACAAATGGGATCTAACTAAACTAAAGAGCTTCTGTACAGCAAAAGAAACTATCATCAGAGTGAATAGGCAACCTACAGAATGGGAGAAAATTTTGCAATCTATCCATCTGACAAAAGGCTAATATCCAGAATCTACAAGGAACTTAAACAAATTTACAAGAAAAAAAACAAACAGCCCCAACAAAAAGTGGGCAAAGGACATGAACAGACACTTCTCAAAAGAAGACATTTATGTGGCCACAAACGTAGGAAAAAAAGTTCATTGTCACTAGTCATTAGAGAAATACAAATCAAAATTACAATGAGATACCATCTCACACCTGTTAGAATGGCGATCATTAAAAGTCAGGAAACAACAGATGCTAGAGAGGATGCGAAGAAATAGGAACGCTTTTACACTGTTGGTGGGAGTGTAAATTAGTTCAACCATTGTGGAAGACAGTGTGGAGATTCCTCAAGGATCTAGAACCAGAAATACCATTTGACCCAGAAACCCCATTACTGGGTATATACCCAAAGGATTATAAATCATTCTACTATAAAGACACACGCACACATGTTTTTTTGTAGCACTATTTACAATAGCAAAAACTTGGAACCAACCCAAATGCCCATCAATGATAAACTGGATAAAGAAAATGTGGCACTTATACACCACGGAATACTATGCAGCCATAGATATCCCTTTTGCAGGGATATCGATGAAGCTGGAAACCATCATTCTCAGCAAACTAACACAGAAACAGAAAACTAAACACCAAATGTTCACACTTATAAGTGGGAGTTGAACAATAAGAACACACAGACACAGGGAGGGGAACATCACACACCAGGGCCTGTCAGGGGGTGAGGGGCAAAGGGAGGGACAGCATTAGGAGAAATATCGAATGCATGCAGGGCTAAAAACCTAGCTGACGGGTTGATGGGTGCAGCAAACCACCATGGCACATGTATACCTATGCAGCCAACCTGGACATTCTGCA
>NW_012101856.1:34635-37517 GCF_000951045.1 Mandrillus leucophaeus | reverse complement strand
CTTTTACACTGTTGGTGGGAGTGTAAATTAGTTCAACCATTGTGGAAGACAGTGTGGAGATTCCTCAAGGATCTAGAACCAGAAATACCATTTGACCCAGAAACCCCATTACTGGGTATATACCCAAAGGATTATAAATCATTCTACTATAAAGACACACGCACACATGTTTTTTTGTAGCACTATTTACAATAGCAAAAACTTGGAACCAACCCAAATGCCCATCAATGATAAACTGGATAAAGAAAATGTGGCACTTATACACCACGGAATACTATGCAGCCATAGATATCCCTTTTGCAGGGATATCGATGAAGCTGGAAACCATCATTCTCAGCAAACTAACACAGAAACAGAAAACTAAACACCAAATGTTCACACTTATAAGTGGGAGTTGAACAATAAGAACACACAGACACAGGGAGGGGAACATCACACACCAGGGCCTGTCAGGGGGTGAGGGGCAAAGGGAGGGACAGCATTAGGAGAAATATCGAATGCATGCAGGGCTAAAAACCTAGCTGACGGGTTGATGGGTGCAGCAAACCACCATGGCACATGTATACCTATGCAGCCAACCTGGACATTCTGCACATGTATCCCAGAACTTAAAGTGTAATATAAAAAAGAAGAAAAAAAATCCTAGGACAAAACCTAGGAAATACTCTGCTGGACACTGGCCTAGGCAAAAGTTTATGACTAAGTCCTCAAATGCAAAGAGAGCAAAAACAAAAAAATTGACAGTTGTGACCTAATTAAACTAAAGAGCTTTTGCACAGCAAAAGAAACTACCACAGCAAAAGATTAAGCAGACAATATAAAAAATGGGAGAAAATATTTGCAAATTATGCACCCAATAAAGCACTAATATTCAGAATCTATAAGGAACCGAAACAAATCAACAAGAAGAAAACAAAAGACCCCATTAAAAAGTGGGCAAAGGACATGAATAGACATGTCTCTGAAGAAGACATACAAGCAGCCAACAAACATACGAAAAAACTGCTCAATGTCACTAATCATCAGAGAAATGCAAATCGAAACCACAATGAGATACCATCTCACATCAGTCAGAATGGCTATTATAAAAAGTTAAAAACTAATAGATCTTGGCAAGGTTCCAGAGGAAAGGAAACATTCATGCATTGTTGTTGGGGTTGTAAATTAGTTTAGTTCCCATAGAAAGCAATTTGGAGACTCTTCAAAGAGCTAAACATAGAATTACTGTTTGGTCCAGCAATCTCATTACTGGGTATACACCCAAAGTAAAATGAATTGTTCTACCAAAAAAGACAGCTGCACTCGTGTTTTTATTGCAGCATTGTTCACAATAACAAAGACATGGCATCAACCTTGGTACCTATCACATGAAATCAACTTAGGTGCCTATCAGTGGTGGACTGAATAAAGAAAATGTGGTAAAACTATGTATTGGGTACTAGGTTCCCTATCTGGGAGATAGGTTCAATCAAAGCCCAAACCTCAGCATCATGCAATATTTTCATGTAACAAACCTGCACATGTATCCTCTAGAATCAAAAGAAACAAAAACAAAAAAAAAAAAGAAAGAAGGGGGTTTCCTCAACTTAATAAAGGGCATCTATGAAAAAACAAAACAAAACAAAACAAAAACAACAACAAACCCAACCACATCAGACTTAATAGAGAAAGACTGAATGCTTTCCCCTTAAGATCAGGAAGAAAACAAGGCTGCCAGCTCTCACCACTTCTACTCAACACTGTATTGGAAGCTACAGTCAGGGAAAATAGGAAAGAGGAATAAATAAAAGCCATCTAGATTAGAAAGCAAGTAAAACTATCTCTGATCAAAAATTACTTGATTTGTATGTAATTTTTTTAATCTGCAAAGAAACCTATTAAAACTAATACATGAATTTAGTAAGGCTGCAGCAAACATAATTAATATACAAAAAAAATCGCATGTATTTCTACATACTAGGAATGAATAATCTGAAAATACAACACAGAAAACAATTTTATTTAAAATAGCATTAAAAGATTCATATTCTTATAAATAAATTTGGTGAAAGGAGTACAAGACTTTTACACTGAAAACTACAAAACATCATTGAAAAAATTAAATAAGATATATACAAATGAAAATATTCATGGATCAAAAGATTAAATATTAGGAATGCAATACTCTTAAAATTGATCTACAGATTCAACACACTTCTTTTCAAAATGTCAGCTGTAAGTTTTGCCAAAATTTCCAGCTGGTATTAAAATTCCTCTAGACATGCAAGAGATACATAATAACCAAAATAATCCTTCAAAAAACGACAGAACTTTCAAACTTATTACAATGTTATAGTAACCAAGACAGTGTGGCACTGGCGTAAATAAGGATAGGAAAATTGATCAGTAGAACAAAATTGAGTCCAGACACAAACATCTTTATGATGAATTGATTTTGACCAGAGTGCTAAGACAAATGAATAGGAGAAAGAATGTAGTCTAGATTATTTTGGTTATTACGTATCTCTTGCATTTCCATATGAATTTTAATATCAGCTTGCAATATTGGCAAATATTATAGCTTAAATTTTAAAAATAATTGTGTTGAACCTGTAGATCAGTTTCAAGACTACTGCATTCCTAATATTTAATCTTTTGATCCATGAATATTTTCATTTATGTATATCTTATTTAATTTTTTCAATGATGTTTTATAGTTTTCAGTGTAAATGTCTTGTACTCCTTTTGCTAAATTTATTTATAACCTGCACATTCAGCACATGTATCCTTAAAGTAAAAGTGAAGTTCACATGTATAAACTTAAAGTAAAATTTTTTTAAAAATTAAGTAATTAATTCAAGAATGCAGTCACTCACTGTGTAACGTTTCAGTCAACAATGGAC
>NW_012101856.1:28465-34585 GCF_000951045.1 Mandrillus leucophaeus | reverse complement strand
GGAAAATAGGAAAGAGGAATAAATAAAAGCCATCTAGATTAGAAAGCAAGTAAAACTATCTCTGATCAAAAATTACTTGATTTGTATGTAATTTTTTTAATCTGCAAAGAAACCTATTAAAACTAATACATGAATTTAGTAAGGCTGCAGCAAACATAATTAATATACAAAAAAAATTGCATGTATTTCTACATACTAGGAATGAATAATCTGAAAATACAACACAGAAAACAATTTTATTTAAAATAGCATTAAAAGATTCATATTCTTATAAATAAATTTGGTGAAAGGAGTACAAGACTTTTACACTGAAAACTACAAAACATCATTGAAAAAATTAAATAAGATATATACAAATGAAAATATTCATGGATCAAAAGATTAAATATTAGGAATGCAATACTCTTAAAATTGATCTACAGATTCAACACACTTCTTTTCAAAATGTCAGCTGTAAGTTTTGCCAAAATTTCCAGCTGGTATTAAAATTCCTCTAGACATGCAAGAGATACATAATAACCAAAATAATCCTTCAAAAAACGACAGAACTTTCAAACTTATTACAATGTTATAGTAACCAAGACAGTGTGGCACTGGCGTAAATAAGGATAGGAAAATTGATCAGTAGAACAAAATTGAGTCCAGACACAAACATCTTTATGATGAATTGATTTTGACCAGAGTGCTAAGACAAATGAATAGGAGAAAGAATGTAGTCTAGATTATTTTGGTTATTACGTATCTCTTGCATTTCCATATGAATTTTAATATCAGCTTGCAATATTGGCAAATATTATAGCTTAAATTTTAAAAATAATTGTGTTGAACCTGTAGATCAGTTTCAAGACTACTGCATTCCTAATATTTAATCTTTTGATCCATGAATATTTTCATTTATGTATATCTTATTTAATTTTTTCAATGATGTTTTATAGTTTTCAGTGTAAATGTCTTGTACTCCTTTTGCTAAATTTATTTATAACCTGCACATTCAGCACATGTATCCTTAAAGTAAAAGTGAAGTTCACATGTATAAACTTAAAGTAAAATTTTTTTAAAAATTAAGTAATTAATTCAAGAATGCAGTCACTCACTGTGTAACGTTTCAGTCAACAATGGACTGCATATACAACGGTGGTCCCATAAGATTATAATGGAGCTAAAGAGTATTATCAGCCAGTGGTAACTTGATGATCTTGGCCCTGTGCAGGCCTAGGCTAATGTTTGTGTTTGTGTCTTGGTATTTAACGACAAAGTATGCAGAAATAGAAAAAATGCATGCAGAAATAGAAAAAATATTATAGAATAAGCATATAAAGGAATAAAATATTTTTGTATAGCTGTAAAATGTGTTTGTGTTTTACGTTGTTATTAGAAAAGAGTCAAAAAATTTAAAATATTTAAAAGTTTATAAAGTTAAAAAAGTTACAGTATGCTAAGGTTAATTTATTATTGAAGAAAGAAAAACATTTTAAAATAAATTTAGGGGAGCAAGGTGAGCCTTGGAAGATGGGCGTCCGTGGCTGTGCCCCACTGCAACAGGAAACTAACCCAGGAACAGAAAACCAAATACTGCATGTTCTCACTTGTTAGTGGGAGCTAAACAATTAGTACACATGAACACAAAGGAGGGAACAGCAGACACGGGAGGCTACTTGAGGGCCGAGTTTGGGAGGAGGGTGAAGATCGAAAGACTACCTATCGGGTACTGTGCTTATTAGCTGGGTGATGAAATAATCAGTACAACAAAACCCCATGACACACAATTTACCATACAACAAACCTGCACATGTATCCCTGAACCGAAAATCAAAGCTCTAAAAAGAAAAGAAAAGAAATTTAGTGTAGCCTAAGTGTACAGTGTTTATAATGTCTGCAGTAGTGTCCAAGTGTACAATAATGTCCTTGACCATCACATTCACTCACCACTCACTCACTGACTCACCCAGAGCAACTCCCAGGCCTGCAAGCTCCATTCATGGTAAGTGACTTATACAGGTGTGCCATTTTTCATCTCTTATACCACACTTATGCTTTTTCTATGTTAGATACATAAATACTTCCCATCGTGTTACAACTGCCTATGGTATTTAGTACAGTAACATAATACATATATCTGTAACCTAGAAGTAATAGGTTATACCATATAGCCTAGGTGTGTAGTACCCTATATCATCAAGATTTGTGCAAGTATACTCTATGATGTTCACACAGTGCTCAAATAGCCCAATGAAATCTTTCTCAGAATGTATCCCTATCAAGCGACATATGACTGCTATTTCAACAAATGGTGCAGAAACACCATTTATTCACTTGCAAAGAACAAAGGTGAATTCTTAGCTGCCACCATACAAAAACTTGCTTTAAACTCAAGATAAATCATAGACCTAAACGTAAAGCTAAAACTTTAAAACACAGTTGTTTTGTACTGAGAGATTCTTTCAGAACCAAACATAGGTGTAGGTTTCCAAGACCTTGGATAGGACACCAAAAGCACAAATGATAAAAGAAAAAAATAGAAAGTTGGTTGTCATTAAAATTAAAAACTTTTGTGTTCCAAAGGACACTATCAAGGAAGTGGAAAATCCAGGGAATGAAAAACCTCACCTGCAAATTACATATCTGATAAGAGATGTTTATCCAGAATTAGATTTAAAAACTTACAACTTAATAATAAAAAGACAAATAACCCAATTTTAAAAATAGGCAAACAATTTGAAAAGACATTTTCCCAATGAAAATATACCAAAGTAGCCAATAAACCAATGAAAAGATGTTCAACATCATTAATCATCAGGGACACTTAACACGAAACCACAATAAGACATCATTTATACCCACTAAGATGGCAAAAATGAAAAAGATGGACAATGACACAGGTGCACATAGGATCTGAACCTCCATGCGTTGCTGATGGGACTGTAAAATGGTTAACCACTGTAAAAACAGTCAGAAAGGTCTGGCGAGTCTTCATGTTAAACAAAGAGTTACTATACCATCCTTCACTTCCACTCCTAGATATATACCTAAGAGAAGTGAAAAACATGCCCACACAAAAACCTGGACATGAATATTCCTAGTAGCATTACTCACAGTAGGGAAACAATTGAAACACTCCATCAAGTATAAAGTGTGGTAGATCCATAAAACGGAAGATTATTTGACCATATAAAAGAATTGAAGTACTGATACATGCTACAACATGGGTGAATCTTTTAAACATCATGATGAATGAAAGAAATCAGTTTTGATAGGTTATATGTTATATGATTCAATTTTTATGGAACAAGCAAATCTATGGAAACAAACAGTAGGTTAGTAGTTTCTGGGGGCTGGGAGGGGCAGGGAATCAACAGTAACTGCTAATGGAGATCAGATTTCTTTTAGGGCAGATAAAAATATTCTGAAGCTAGACAGCGGTAATGATTGCACAACTGAATATATTAAAAACTCCTGAATTGTACATTTTAAAACAATGAATTTTATGGCATGTGAATTTATACCTCAATAAAACTTTTACCTACCCCACAAAGCAATATGCACAACAATGTTTAATATACTACCATTTGTGTAAAAAAAAGAATTTTACAAAAAGGAGAAAAAAACATATGTATTATTTACATGTACATAAAATGTCTTGAGGTAAATTCATGAAACTGATTGGAGTGGGAACGACACTAGATGGCCTGGTTTCAAAGATGAGAGAGAGACATTTCACTGTACACTCATGTCTATCTTTTAAATTGTGAACCATATAAATGTATCTATTCAAAAATAAAAAAACTTTAGAATTATATTCATCCATTTAAACTGAAAAAATGGGCAAGAAGCTTGAAGAGGTTCTTTTAAAACGGATGTACAATTGGCCAATAAATATATAAAGAGGTGTTCAGCTTCATTAGACATCAAAGAAGTGCAAATTAAAATGAAAATGTGATACCTCTTTACACCCAACAAAAATGCTAAAGAAAGAGTGACTGACGATATTAAGAGTTGCTAAAGGTGAAGATCAATTCTGTTCCCTCATTCACTGCTGACTGGAATGTAAACTGGTACAAACCCTTTGGGAAATGACTTGGCAGTATCTACTAAAGCTGAACATATACAAGCCCAGAGATCCAACAATTTCACTCCTTAGAATATACCCAACAAAAATGTACACCTGGCCGGGCACAGTGGCTCACGCCTGTAATCCCAGCACTTTGGGAGGTCAAGGTGGGCGGAACACGAGGTCAGGAGTTAGAGACCAGCCTGGCCAATATGGTGAAACCCCGTCTCTACTAAAAATACAAAAAATTAGCCCGGTGTGGTGGCGGGTGCCTGTAATCCCAGCTACTCGGGAAGCTAAGGCAGGAGAATCGCTTGAAACTGGAAGGCAGAGGCTGCAGTGAGCCAAGATCACTCCACTGCACTCCAGCCTGGGTGAAAGAGCGAAACACCATCTCAAAAAGAAAAAAAAAAAAAAGGTTCACCTGTATTTACCAAAAAACATATGCAAAAATGTTCACAGCAAAATTATTTGTACAGGTCAACAATGCAAAAACAGTCCTATTTTGAATTCCAACAGATTAAAAGTTCATTAACGGAAGAATCATAAATAAATTGTGCTATAATTATACAGTGGAAAACTAGTGCTACATGCAACAAAATGGATAGATCTCACAGGTATTACATTAAGGGAAACAAACAAGCCAGATAAAGTCATTACATGATTCTCTTGATAGAAAATTCAAAACTAAGCACAACTAAGTTTTGACATTAAAAATCACTACAGTGTTTGTCCTGGAGGAAGAGGATAGTAATTGGAAGGGGGCAAGAGGACTTTGAAGTGCCACTGATCTACATGGAGAACACTTAGGGTGTTCCCAGGTGAAACTCAATATGTACACTCAGTCATTTGTGTAATTTTCCATAGATCCATACTTCCATAAAACTTATATTAAAGTATCTGACTCACCACATCTTATAGATTACATGTTATTGAGAAGTCTAGTTTTGTGGCTCATCTCTTGGGTGTAAAATGGTTTTTAATGTAGTTTCAATTTGAGTTTCTTTGATTAGAGTATATTAGTTTGCTAGAACTGCCATAAAAAAGTATCACAGCCAGGTGACTTAAACAACAGAAATTTATTTTCTCATAGTTCTGGAGGCTGGAAGTGCAAGATCAAGGCACTGGCAGGGTTGGTTTGAATGACCTCTCTCCTTGATGGCTCGTCTTCTCACCATGTAATCACATGATCCTCCCTCTGGGTTTCTGTGGGTCCTAATCTCCCGTTTCTATAAGGACATCAGTCATATTGGATGAGGGTCCTCGTGACCTCATTTTAACTTAATTATGTCTTTTAAGAACCTGTCTCCAAATACAGTCATATTCTGAGGTACAGGGGGTTAGCAATTTATCATGAGAATTTTGGGGAGAACGCAATTCAGAGTGAGCCTGATGTCTACTGACATGCAGTTTTACTGTGTCATGCAGAGTTGTATTTCTATCCATTAGCTTGAAGTTTTAAATTGTGTGCTACTTACCATTTGATCTATCTACCAATAAGGGAGGTGTGTTAAAAATCTCTTACCAAATATTAGATTTCTTACTCTTCCTTGTAATTCTGGCAATTTTTCCTTCATATATTTCTCAATTTTATGTGAGGATCATACAAGTTCAGAAATGTGAATCGTTCTTATCATTGCCGCAATTATTCTCAGGATCCTAAAAAATTCCTTTTGCAGTGCAGTCGATTTGTACTGTAATTCTTTTCTTGGTTTACGTTTTTCTATCCCATTATGTCCAGTCTTTCACTATCTTCATGCTTTTCATCATGATGCTTGTAAACAGGCTACACATAGGTTTTTAAAACATTCAAACTGAGAGTTTGGGTATTCTTTAGTAAGTTCAGAATGTTTATAACTATTGTGGTCACAGATATATTTTTATCATTTTATATAAAGTTGACCCTGAACCACATGGGAGTTAAAGGTATCAACCCCCACAACACTAAAAAATCTATGTGTAATTTTTGATTGTCTTAAGAGTTTACTAATAGCCTACTGTCGACCAGTAGCCTTACCAAGGACATGAGCAGTTGATTAACACATATTTTGTATGTAATATGTATTATGTGC